>NW_024535392.1:0-37727 GCF_016097555.1 Gigantopelta aegis
CTAATCTGTCTCCTCAATAACAAAGTAATTTTCATGCGACTCTCCAGTTTCCATTACATGTAAAGAATAAAAACTTGAGATGATCTGAAACCATTCCTCCCAATAGAGAGATATGTAAAATTTTGTCGGTTTGAAGAACTCAACCTGTAAGTGAACCACGAATTTCTTGAATTTCTTAAGTCTCCTCTAACTCAGGATGGGCTATATAAAAAAAAGATCACTCAATTAAAATAGATATTAAACTCACTCATCATCTACTCCCACTTTTTCCAATTCCCAGTGATCCAGTAAGAGAGTACAATAGTAAAGTCAACATCAGTGAAGGTAGAGCCTCCGTAATTCTATAATTTAAAACAAATAAAATAAACATAAATCACTGATTATAGTAATAGAAAACTAATTAAGACATCAAACAATTAGTATTTATTTTAAAGTGTGGACACAGACTTGTAAAATATTCTAAATAATGTGTTCACCTTTGGACATGGTCCACCACAGTCAATACATCGTTGAGTTCCCATTAGCTGTAGTCACAGGCGTATAGTTTATAGGAATGACTCTACACGATCGTCTTCTAACTCAAACAGATTATCTATCAATATATATGACAGGTTAGTATGATTGAAGTCAGGAACATTACTTTGACAGCTTTTAACACACAGGACCCGCTGTGAACTTAAAATTTGGATTTAGTAGAATCATATTAAGGGTACTGTCATATATATTGCGTGGAGGACAACAGTTTCGCGACAAACTCCATCATCAAGTACATTTTTACAAGCCTATCAATAAAATAATTGTATGTACATTATTACTCTCTATTACTCTGACTGACATTGATCTGTTGTTTACCACCAGTACATCCTGCAGCACATTCAGAATGACAACATTGAGTAGCCTGACCAATTTTATGACAACGATTATCACAGGGACAATCAGATGTTACTAAATAAAATAATATATTAACAGTAAAGACATGTCATGCTATTGTGAAGTAAATAAGATTCCTTGCAGATTGATATGGTAGTTTGTTAAAGTACAATAGCTCACTTTTTGACAACATTCTGATGAGTCATTACACCAACAGTATCCAGAGGAACAACCAACATTACTACACTAGGATAGTCTGTAAATATAATATTATGTTTCTACAATATATTACAATATATTAACATAACTTTCCATCATTAGTACATCCAGTAGTCCTAATATAAATTGAAGCATTAGGAGATGAAGTTATATCAGTCCCACTAACATTTTGAACATTACATAATGAAGGTGTGTTAGATAGTCTCTTAAGAATACACCACCTTGAGTAATCTCTCTTAACTGTGGCATATATAATGTACCAATATCAGAGTTAGCTACAATAAGTGAATAGTCCTTTGAGCTAACAGTAAATCTGATATTCCTCGTATATATCCTCAAATTAGGAAAAAAAAGTCTTGATATTGGACGATACGTCGATCGAAAAAAAATGAAGCCACTAATCTCTCTAGTATAATACAGAAATGAGAAGTTACTATCTGGTATTGGTGTGTTGTCATAGTAAAATAGATGGTATCTCAATGTGTAGATTATGTTGAATGTAACGACAGCCACAAAATTGATTATAAGCATCTTGTAATATGGCAGCTGCAGAATTACCACTAGCTCTCTCATTATTATTATGTCCAATACAAATATCATCTGTAGAATTAAATGAAACAGTTGAAATGTACTTTAATTTAAATGAAGTAGTTGAGAATGGTATCATCACTAGTAAGGAGTAAATAACTTAATATTTTATTAATATATGTCATGTACAAAAAACCAATGAGAGGATCTATCATATAATGTAACTATACCTTTAGTCAATGACCTTATCATGTCCTATTTTTGCTGATGCAAATGGGATACATTACAACTATATAATATATACATGTAGTAAATATAGAAATTATAGAGCCAAAACTAGTCTTTGTAGTGTGCATTCTAGTAATTACACTGTAAAAAATTTAATTGTATTTTAACATTACTTTGTAGTTTAAAAATTGGTGGATTACTAAATAATAGTTCTCGGTATGTTGTACTTTTACATGCCAACAATTACACAATGAGCAATTCACAATCTCATTCTATATTCCATAGTACCCCACTGATGTAAACTACAAAGTAATTGTTAAAATACACAATTTAATTTTCACAGTGTTAAAGCCATAAAGAAGAGATTACAACAGTATGTGTGATAGTCATCATGATTATATACTGGTCTAGTTTACATTGTATAATGTGCGTAACATGTCAACATAAAATGAATGACTGCTATTTTTTAAAAGAAATAATTTGACTATATAATTATAATAATGATATTGTTTATGATTTGGTAAGTGAAAATTAATTAAAATATAATGATTATCAGTATATTGATCTCTTGTTATTGTAAATAGATTTTCATTATATAATGAATAAATACAGAGTATATATCATGTGATGGTCACTATATGGAATGTATAGAATGTATGTTTATGTCCAAAAAAAAAACAATATTCCATTAAAATATGAAATACATTTTAAAAACAATCAGTTATTGTGTGAGTTCAATACTGACAAGGGAATACCATAGAGCTGGTACTTGGAATTTTTAATTGCTACATCAACACTAATATAGTTGATATTTATTATATGATATTTATTGGATAAATGGTTTATTAGAAACTATAGATAATTCCTAATTAAAATACATTTCATTATATAATGCCATTAAAATAAGATGATTAGAAACCATATATACTTACTAGCTATATATTGTTTAAATATATACTTATATTTTACTAGATCTAAAAATAAATACTAATAATTTGTTATTATAGATAATAATACAGTTATTATTACCTCCTTTGTCTGGACAATTTGGAGGATCTAAAGCCACTGATATAGATACAAGAAGTACACCAAAATAATAGAGAATTAGTCGTCTAGTCATGATGATTTACAGAGACAATGAACACCAAAGGAATTTACAAGTAACGTCATTCGTTTAAATATTTCATGTTATAACTTCGTCATACATATATGGTCATATTAATAATGCTGTAATGCATTAATTATTTTACTTGAAGTGTTATAAATAAAATTTTCCAGTATAATAACACAATGTAATTAAAAGTGAAAAGCAAAACCAATTAAAAATATAACTCAATATAATTCATATATTTTACAAATACCAGGGACTCCACCCTTAGCGATATCAATGTTCCTATCATATGGATATCTAGTTGGTCTCTTTTGGCAGATATTAACAATACAATTATTATAAATACAGTTAGTCAAGGAAATCCTTCCATTGGTATTAATAAATATAACAATCATATTAACAATTTATATATAGTCATAATATTATCATAACATCAGTATTATCTTGATTTATTGTCTCATAAACTGGAGGAGTAATCAGTGATGATTGTTGTTCATTCTACTATATGATACATTTCTGTTACTTCAATTGATGACTGATCAGTTGGTCCTTTAGTTAGACCATATGCTTCATTTTTTACTGAGAAGAACTCTTTTATCACTGGACTACTCTCACCTTACTTCTCTTTAGTACTGGACAATAATAGAACACCACCACACATACACATACATTACAGAAGTGATAATAGTTACTATTATATAGTACTGACCTTTATATATCAAGATTATTATAACAATTAAGATAACAACTATTAGTACTAGGAAAGATAATAATACTAATAATAATACCAGCAATAACTACATCACTTAGTACTAGATATAAAAGAGACAAATATAATCATACAACACTAATAATAGATATAACTTACTACTAGGTCTACTATCTGTAGACTGGGGACTTGTTAGAGTAGGTGTGGTTGATATTGATTTAGTAGTTGGAGTTGGTTCCTATATTAATAATACATAAATTTCATGTACTTATTCAAATTACAGTCAACTACTTGGTACAATCATAATAACTGAAGAGTTTCCTGATGTTCTGATTTTCCATATATATTACTAGATATACAATGAATTGATATCTTCCTGGACTTAGTTCTACTTCAATAGTAGCATTTATATAACTCCATTAAACTCTGATAATTGTGGTCTCACAGTCATCATAGTCTGATTAATACCCAGTACAATAATAATGTAATGGAAAGTAGAGACATCAGTTATACCAGAATACATTGTATAGATAGAAAGGATAGCTTGACCTGGATGATCTCCTGATACTGAACTAATAATAGGTTTAGATGGAATACCTACATTATATTATAATAACAATACTATAGTTGTGATATTACTACTTACCAGTTATAACATTAATAGTGTTACTTCTCATCATATCATTACCAATACTATTAGTAACAGTACTAACAACTGTACTTTGTACCAGCAGTTACTGGATCTCCTGACTACTATCTACTCTACAATACACTCCATTCATTTGAAGTACATAATAAAGTGTTTAGTATGTTCACTAGAATTATCACTCTCTTCTGGTTCTTCACAAGATATACTGATGTTAGTTTTAATGGAATACCTCCAGTATGTAGAAATGTCCACTTTACAGTCAGATTACCATAACATTAGTTAATAGAACACTTTGTAATTCAAGGAACTAGACACACAATATGATAACTACATTATAACTGATCTTACTTACTGTTGATGTAGTGTTAAAGATGACAACAGTACTAGAGTTACTAGCTAATGTTCCAACTACATTATGAGTAGATAAGCTCTCACTCTTATAGAATACTGTGTATTAGGATATAGACCAGTTATCATTACACTGTTAATAAAGGTAGGATCTGTACTATTATTAGCAGTATAGTTTATCATTATAGTTGATAAACCATTAGTTATGGATCTAAAGTCACTCTAAATAGAGAGAGAAGTGATGTACCCAGTACAGTAGATTACGCCATGTAATATTAACTGTAGTAGATCCTGGATCACCTATAATACTAACTTCTCGTGGTTGTGAGGGAGGATCTATAACAGAGAGAATATAACATAAACAAAAGAAGACTTTACTTTACCAACAACTACTAGTTCAATGATATTACTAATAGAACAAAATAGTATTAACTACTGGTGTTCTCTAATGTATTATTATAATGACCATCATCACTTAATTAATACTGATGTAATCATAAGTTGACCCAATATATCACTATTAAATCTCCACCTGATGATATAGATAATCCTCCATCTTTACTCAACTAGATGATGGGATAGGATTACCACTAATATTAGTATATGATGTAATAATGACATCATTATTATGATATAACATATATGGTCCACTCTGTATTATACCTCAGGACCATCTATAATAAACAGACAGTTCTATGTTATAATATGAGGACATGTGTTACTTACATTGTACATCTAGTATGAAGTAATCCTGTTGAGTTACCCCCCTTCATTAGATGCTATTATACTATATTATTACCAGATGATATACGAGACACAGATGAGAAGATAATATAGGGGTATACTGATATATTAAGATTAGTACTATCAGGACTAATGACACTTTATTATAAAACCAAGTAAGTGAGGTAATAGAGGATACCTGTTGTATTCTCATATTAAATTAAAAGGTAGTGTTCTATATACATACTGTGAGATACGAGACACTTTATGAAGTATAGGAAGTTCTGGAAGATATTAATAATATATTCATTATAATGTGTATGATGACATACTGATTAACTTAAGTCAATCTTGCTGCAAATATCTCCTCCGAACCACATCCAATTTGAGTATTATCAAAGTACTATAAAATTCTATGATTCTTGAACATTAGTTCTAGAATAGTAACACTATCTTGAACAATGGGAAGGTTCTCAGAGAAATACAAAAATTTCCTGCGCCATTGTTTGAAATGTAATGATAGTATTAGACATTCCAGGTCTAATGATGTCCATTGGTAGTATCTTTAAATCTCCATTTCTGGTCCACTCTGTTCAGTATAACTCAACTATTAGAAGCATTTACTACAGCAGCTATCACAGGATTGCACCATCACTACCTTTAGGAATGAATTGTAGCATTTAAATCTTGTCCTAGAACTAATAACATAGTATTGTTAGTAATATAAAGACTCGGACAGACATCATATCAACAGATATAGAGTTAATACTAGTCACTGTAGAGACTCTAATAGCTGACAAATTTACAAAGAACAAGAAATAAATAATACTCTCACACTGTGTAAATCCTTAATAAAATGTTAGCATAAAACCCACTAGTTATAATATATATCATTCATAATTGAGAGTTAACTATACCAATTCTGTGAGAGCATCTTTGTTATGATTTTAAAAGACAATACTATTACACAATTTATTAAATAATTTGAAATACTTTTGTATTTAGTTTTTCAATTTATTTTCTATAATATATGTTGTTAATACATATTAGTTATAATGTACATAGTAACTGCTTAGTATTGTAAATGATTCTAGAGTTACTAATGACAACTGTTAGTTAAGGAACAATTGTGTAGATCACTTGACATGATCTTATAGATAACCTGCTAACAGAAACTGAACTATACGCAACTGAGATGTGGACTATATATTTATAGTTTTTAAAATCAACAATACATAACATTATAATACTCATTTAATATTATCATATACATCAGTACTATCTGATTTATTGTCTCATAAACTGGAGGAGTAATCAGTGATGATTGTTGTTCCATTCTACTATATGATACATTTTCTTACTTCAATTGATGACTGATCATTTGGTCCTTTAGTTAGACCATATGCTTCATTTTTTACTGAAAAAGAACTCTTTTATTACTGGACTACTCTCACCTCTACTCTCTTTAGTACTGGACACTATATAGAACCACCCACATACATACAGTGGAATAGTTACTATTTATAGTACTGACCTTTATATATCAAGATTATTATAACAATTATGATAACAACTATTAGTATTAGGAAGATAATATACTAATAATAATACCAGCAATAACCTCATCACTTAGTACTAGATATAAAAGAGACAGATATAATCAACAACACTAATAAATATATAACTTACTACTATAGGTCTACTATCTGTAGACTGGGGACTTTGTTATAGTGGGTGTGGTTGATACTGGAGGTACTCCTGCAGTATAGGAGTTGGTTTCTACTGTTGACATAATATGTTTATTAATTGTACATACAAAAACACTCACTTGGTTGGATAGTGATCTCTCCAGTTGTCATTGGTAACCATAGATGTACATATTTGTTTGAAGTGGTAATATTAAATGAGAATGATCCTCCATTAGTTAATACAATAGTAAGGAAGGTACTTATAGTATTACTGATATACTTCATAAAAGAAAAGCTCTCACTTCGTACAATAGAGTTATTAGTTATATTAATAATAGTTTACATTGAACTGGAAGGTACTATTGTCACCAGGTGAACGAGTACGAACCTCAAGAGTCACTTGACCAGGAGATGATGTATATTTGATATTAGTTTTTAGGTATTGATGGTATACCTATTGTATAATATAATATTAATAATATTATGATTATGTAAATATTGAGTATATTGTTTTAACTAACAAATTTATAACTTACTTGTTTATAGGTTAGTAGTTATAATATTATAAATTAAATTAGTTACACAAACTATCAATTACTACCATATACCATATATGGTAATATTACCTTCAGTAGATATAATATTAGAGACGTTTCCTCATATCAGTACCATTAGTATTGATAGCAGTAATACTACAGTAGTATCTCTCTCCAGCAAACACTGGACCTACACTAGTACTACCCATCAAATTATCATCAACCACATCCATTAGATTAGAACATGATAACATATTATAAAGTTGATTTGAACTATCCTCTCCATCAATAACACAATACACCTCTATATCATCATATATCTTGACCTCCAGTATGACGAAATATCCATGATATATTATATATACCATTAGATGGAATAACATTGACTGTTTGGAACATTGGAGCTAACAGATAACAGAGATATATATCATATATACACATTGATATAACACAATTACCTCCTCTCATTGTCATAAAAGTAATTAGATTACTGGGTTCACTCTTTAATAGGACCAATGGTGTCTCCCACGGAAACAGCTATCACAGTAAACATTATATGTAGTAATGGGGAAAATGCCCCTGATAATTAGTGTAGTATTAGTGGTATTTAAGATGACATCAGAGGGAGGAGGTGGTACCATGACAACATGATAATAACTAACAGTTGGAGTACCCAGTTCCACTAGGAGGTGACCATGTTAGTTGGACACTTGTATCAGTGACAATCCATCTCTCTCACATTAAGAGGAGGACCAGTATACTGATAAGAGAGAGTATTATAATTTATGACAACAGTAATGATATTATCTATATACTGCTATAATGAGTTGTACTGTTTGATAGAGACCTGATCCTATACCATTAACTAACAAATACAGGTATATGTACCATTATCTTCATTGGTAACATTAGTTATTGTAATCTGTCCATCTACTGATGTATTAAATGATCACCAGGAGTTATTAGTGTATTATTTGGACCACTCAAGTCACATTAGGTACAGGATATACCCTCTATATCAGTAAATGCTATCAAAGTCACTGTATTACCAAATAGTACTAGTTGAGATCTTCCAATCTTGTAGCAGTCACAACATCTGATACACAACTTTATACAAAAATTACATATTTAAATATTACTTACATTGTATATCTAGTATAAAACTAGTGGTAGTTGATCCAGCATTATTACTAACAGTAAGTGTATAGTACCAGACTGGTTACGTTGAACATTAGTAAGTGTTATAGTGAAGTTTGTTAGTATAATATCATTACTACCATTAGATAGTAGGGTTGACCCTCATGTATCACTGTGATTGTACAGGTGGGAATGGAGTAGGAGCTCCTCCTTAGTTAGATTTACTGTAATATTATTACCCTCTATTACTATTGAACACCAGCAGATGTTAACAGAGATGGACTAACTATATAAGTAGATATGTTTCATAGTAAACATGATGGTCCTAATTTATACCTTGGAATCCCAAGTTAAATTCTCCTTAATTGTGGTCCCCACTTTATTTTTACAAGATCAAAAACTCATTGGTAAAGTTGAGTATAGTAAAGTTAGTCTCAATGTTAGTGATGACCCTGATATGGACACCATCCAATAGCTGTGATTTTAACCCACTAGATCAACTGGAGATATTAACTCACCAGCAGAATTATAATTAGTTAGAATTGGTGGACTATCTGGTTTTGACTGTCTTTGACAAACCAACTTATTTGTACTTGTATACTATTTTGTATCACCTCACAATAAAGAGATACATTGAGTGTACCTTCCACAGCATAATACATATGCTGGACCATTGTTAGTACTAGGAACAGTTGTGTAATAATTGACCTGATGTTAGAGATAATGCTATTAGAGCTAAAAGAATAACCATCTTCTGAACACAAAAAGGCGTGCTGCAGTTTGAAGTTATTGACTAATAATACATCATAGACACAAGATTATACTACAACTCGAAATTTCATAGTTTAAAACCTCCCCAGTGTATTATGTTAAAAGAATTTATATATACTCATTAATATTATCATATACATCAGTACTATCTTGATTTATTGTCTCATAAACTGGAGGAGTAATCAGTGATGATGTTGTTTCCATTCTACTATATGATACATCTCTGTTACTTCAATTGATAACTGATCATATGATCCTTTAGTTAGACCATATGCTTCATTTTTACTGAAAAGAACTCTTTTATCACTGGACTACTCTCACCTCTACTCTCTTTAGTACTGGACACTAATAGAACACACACACATACATACATACAGTGGTAATCTTACTATTATATAGTACTGACCTTTATATATCAAGATTATTATAACAATTATGATAAACAACTATTAGTACTAGGAAGATAATAATACTAATAATAATACCAGCAATAACTACATCACTTAGTACTAGATATAAAAAAGAGACAGATATAATCAACATCACTAATAATATATTAACTTACTACTAGGTCTACTATCTGTAGACTGGGGACTTCTTATAGTGGGTGTGGTTTGATATTGGAGGTATCCTGTTGTAGTAGGAGTTGGTCCTATATTATTAATACATAAATTACATGTATTTATTGAAATTACAGTCACTTAAACGAATGTACAATCATAACTAACTGAAGAGTTTTTTGATTGTTCTGATTTTCCCATATATATTACTAGATATAACATGAATTGATACCTTCTCTTCCTGGACTTAGCACTACTTCAATAGTAGCCATTTATACTAACTCCATTAAACTCTGATAATTGTGGTCTCACAGTCATCATAGTCTGGTTAATACCCAGTAACAATAATAATGTAATGGAAAGTAGAGACATCAGTTATACCAGAATACATTGTATAGATAGAAAGGATAGCTTGACCTGGATGATATCCTGATACTGAACTAATAATAGGTTTAGATGGAATACCTACATTATATTATAATAACAATACTATAGTTGATATATACTAATTTACAGTTATAACATTAATATGTTACTTCTCAATCATATCATTACCAATACTATTATTAACAATTACTATACAATTGTACGTTCGTACCAGCAGTTACTGGACCTACTGATATACTCTCTACAAATACATTCATTCATGAAGTACATAATAAAGTGCTAGTAAGTTCACTAGAATTAGCACTCTCTTCTAGTTCTTCACAAGATATACTGATGTTATTTATGGAAATACCTCCAGTATGTAGAAATGTCCACTTTACAGTCAGATTACCATTAACATGTTAGTTAATAGAACACTTTGTAATTCCAGGAACTAGACACACAATATAATAACTACATTATAACTGATCATTACTTACCTGTTGATGTAGTGTTAAAGATGACAACAGTACTAGAGTTACTAGCTAATATTCCCACTACATTATGAGTAGAATAAGCTCTCACTCGTACAGAATACTGTGTATTAGGATATAGACCAGTTATTCATTACACTGTTAATAAAAGTAGGATCTGTACTATTAGTAGCAGTATAGTTTAGTTTTCATTATAGTTGATAAACCATTAGTTAATGGTTCTAACATCACTCTAAATAGAGAGAGAGTGATGTACCCCAGTACCAGCACAGGATTACGCCATGTTAGATTAACTGTAGTAGATCCTGGATCACCTATAATACTAACTTCTCGTAGTTGTGAGGGAGGATCTATAACAGAGAGAATATAACATGAACAAAAGAGACTTTCTTTACCAACAACTACTAGTTCAATGATAGTACTAATAGACAAAGTAGTATTAACTATTGTGTTCTCTAATGTATTATTATAATGACCACCATCACTTAATAATACTGATGTAATCCATAAGTTGACCCATATATCAATCACTATTAAATCTTCCATACTGATAATATAGATAATCCTCCATCTTTACTCCAACTAGATGATGGGATAGGATTACCACTAATATTAGTATATGATGTAATAATGACATCATTATTAGTGATACACATATACTAGTCCACTCCTGTATTATACCTTCAGGACCATCTATAATAAACATTTACAGTTCTATTATATTATAATAAAGAGACATGTCTTACTTACATTGTACATCTAGTATGAAGTATCCTGTTGAGTTACACCCCTTCATTAGATTCTATTATACTATAATATTTTACCAGACTGATAATAACGAGACACAGATGAGAAGTGTATATAATGGATATACTGATATATTAGGATTATCTACTATCAGGACTAATGACACCACTTCATTATAGAACCAAGTAAAGTGAGGTAATAGAGGATAACCTGTTGTGTTGTTCTCAATATTAAGGCTGAAAAGGTAGTGTTCTCTATCACAGACTGGAGATATACACCTTGATGAGTATGGTAAGGTCTAAAGAGAACTACAAAAATATAAAACAATATTTTGCTGAATTGAATCAATTAAACCGAATATGATTCTAGTTTGAAGGTAAGTAGACTACACTACAGGATATACTGGTTCAGTATTAATTTACTATATCTAAGTTGTCATGAGCCCATGTTTTTTCTAACTCGACAAGCCATAATCTTAGTGTGAAATTTGCCATCACAGTGTTTCCTTCACACACACTCCAGCAATGCCATACCAGTAAAACTGTTAATGTTATATATATGAGGTAGAAAGAGCTGAAAAAAAAACCAGGTCCACACAGTCCCGCTCCAAAACAGCATTTCTCCACTGACCGTACACTGAAATTCCCTTTTAACTCGATCAGCACTAAAATCCTGTAGTATACATTGATTGTTTTAAATCACTACTTCCAGGATAACGACCATAACCTCAACTCTAGTCAAGAACCTCCAGTCAGTATAGCTAGGTTGTCTTCCAATTAAATTCACCCCCACACACAGTAACATTCATAGCACCCTTACCCCCTGAGTACCCCAGTTAACCTGACCATCATTTGAGACAGGATCTGTTGACATCCCCCCATTAGACCTATCTGAATAGACGTATAGAGACCCCCCCCAGAAACAGCTATACATGAAGATAACTCCATAGTATATGTTATGTAAACACCTCTAGTAGTAATTCATGTGTAAAAGATTCATATAATATCATACAACATAGGAACAGTTGTATTAACCCACTTAACAATAAATGTTTATACCAGATAATCTAACCCTAACTAAAAGAACTATGCCAGTGAAGGTTACAACAATTTTAATATTTCATATCACCCATATATATAGATTATATACCACATCAGAATTATCTTGATTTATTGTCCCATAAACTGGAGGAGTAATCAGTGAATATGTTGTTCATTCTACTATATAGTACATTCCATCTGTTACTCTCCATGATGATTGATTAGTACAGTCCCTAGTGTATAGCATATCCCTTTCATGTTGCAACTTTACTTGAAGTTAACTCTTTTATCACTGGACTGTACTCTCCCCCTCCCTACTCCTATTTAGATACTGGACACTGATAGACCAAATACACCACATGATGTGAGTAGTAAGAGGGAATATTAATAGTAGCTCCCTTATACATCAAGAGGTTTACCTGGTACATATTATTATAAATCTACTAATAATAGTACTATTAGATCCCAAGTTTAATAAGATACCAGAACAACTAAATCATAATTACATGATTAGAAAGATCCAATAATAATCACATAACTGAAAAAACCTAAAATATAAAATCTCTTCTTACAAGACTACTCGAATCTGTATTGTGCACACTCTTATTTGGGTATGGCGAGATCATTGAGTAAAGTTTAGTATAGTAGAGTTGGTCCTCAAATATTACTACATAAATTACCTGTACTGATTCATCTAGTAGCACTCACTTTACCACAATAGATAAACTGGAGATGTTAACTCACCCCCAGATTATCCATAGTATAGCGGTGTACTATCTTTGTATCTCTGGACTAACCATCTTGTTTTGGACTTGTTCCTAATATTGTAGATCATACATCCATAAAGATATATTGAAGTGGTCTACCAGTCCTCAGGCAAACCCCATAATGACAGTACAATATCAGTTGTTAGGAACAGTTGAGAAGATTTGAATTACTGTACCAGATATACATTTACTACAGACTATAAGTATAGCTGAACATCCTGATGATCTCTGATACAAAGAAGGCGTAGGCTGCATAGTTAATTCACAGGGACAATTCATATTATGATAACCTCCTCAGAACTTGCCAGTGATTATATTTTTAAGAGTTCTATAACATCATTAATATTTATCATATACATCATAGTATTATCTTGATTTATTTCTCATAAACTGGAGGAGTAACAGTTGATGATGTTGTTCCTTTGTACTCATATGATTACATTCTCTGGTTACTTCAATTGATGACTGATCATCTGATCCTTTAGTTAGACATATGCTTCATTTTTACTGAAAAGAACTCTTTTATTACTGGACTACTCTCACCTCTACTCTCTTTAGTACTGGACACTAATAAACAACACACACACATACATACATACAGTGTTAATAGTTACTATTATATAGTACTGACCTTTATATATCAAGATTATTATAACATTAAGATAACAACTATTAGTACTAGGAAGATAATAATACTAATAATAATACCAGCAATAACTACATCACTTAGTACTAGATATAAAAGAGACAGATATAATCAACACACTAATATATATATAACTTACTACTAGTCTACTATCTGTAGACTGGGGACTTGTTATAGTGGGTGTGGCTGATATTGGAGGTATTCCTGTTAGTGTAGGAGTTGGTCCTACATTATTAATACATAACTTACATGTAATTATTGAAATTACAGTCACTTACTTGGTACAATCATAATAACTGAAGAGTTTTCTTGATTGTTCTGATTTCCCATATATATTACTAGATATAACAATGAATTGATATCTTCCTGGACTTAGTACTACTTCAAGAGTAGCATTTATACTAACTTCCATTAAACTCTGATAATTGTGGTGTCACAGGTCGTCATAGTATAATTAATACCCAGTAACAATAATAACTGTAATGAAAGTACTTTGACATCAGTTATACCAATACAAATTGGTATAGATAGAAAGGATAGCTGTGACCTGGATGATCTCTTGATACTGATACTAATAATAAGGTTTAGATGGTATACCTACATTATATTATAATAACAATACTATAGTTGATATATACTATCTTACCAGTTATAACATTAATAGTGTTAACTTCTCATTCATATCATGTTACCAATACTATTAGTAACAGTTACTACAAACTGTGATTCTTTGTACCAGCAGTTACTGGACCTACTGATATACTCTCTACAATACTCATTCATTGAAGTACATAATAAAGTGCTAGTAAGTTCACTAGTATTATCACAGCTCTTCTAGTTCTTCACAAGTACTATACTGATGTGTATTTATGGAAGACCTCCAGTATATTAGAATTATGTACTTTACAGTCAGATTAACCATTCATTATAATACCAGAACACTTTGTAGTTCAGGATAACTAGACCCACTCATATAACGAAACTACATTATACTGATCATTACTTACCTGTTGATGTAGTGTTAACTTGATGAACAGTACTTAGAGTTACTAGCTAATGTTCCAAGTACATATGACAGAATAAGCTCTTACTCTTCATAGAATATTGTGTATTTAGGATATAGACCCGTTATCATTACACTGTTAATAAAGGTAGGATCTTGTACTATAGTAAGTATAGTTTATCAGTATAGTTGATAAACCCCCATGGCAAGTTATGGAATCTAACATCACTCTTAATAGAGAGAGAGGTGAGTTGTACCCAGTACAGAAGTGGTATTACGCCATGTTAGATTAACATGTAGTAGATCTGATCACCTATAATACCTAACTTCATCGTGGTTGTGAGGAGTGGATCTATACAACAGAGAGAATCTCTCTCACATTACCACTGAACAAAGGAGACTTTACTTACCAACAACTACAGTTCAATGATTATTACTAATAGACAAAGTAGTATTAACTATTGTGTTCTCAATGTATTATTATAATGACCACCATCACTTATAATACTGATGTAATCAAGTTGACCCCAATATATCATATTAAATCTTCCACCTGATGATATAGATAACTCCTCATCTTACTCCAACTAGATGATGGGATAGGATTACCACAAGGTATTTATGTATATGATGTAAATAATGACATCATTATTAGTGATAACATATACTGGTCCACTCTGGATTATTACCTTCAGGAACCATCTATAATAAACAGACAGTTCTATTTATATTATAATATGAAACATGTCTTACTTACATGTACATCTAGTATGAAGTATCCTGTTGAGTTACCCCCATCATTAGAGCTATCATAGGATAATTACCATAAACTGATAACGAGGGACACAGATGAGAAGGTAATATATGGATATACTGATATATTAGGATTAGTACTATCAGTACTAATGACCAGACTCATTATAGACCCAAGTAAAGTGAGGTAATAGAGGATAACCTGGTGTGTTCTCATATCTAAATGAAAAAGTATACTTCTCTATCACATACTGTGGAATGACACTTGATGAATTCAATGAGAAGTTCTGAGAAAGACAAAAAGATTATAGTTTTAAGAAATTACCATTGAAACTTATTGAAATAATTACAGAACCATAAAGTTAAAATTTGACAATAATGAATGACGATTTCTCTGTGCACAACTCATTAGTAATTGCATCGATCAGGTAGAACTAACAAATGTATCCAGTAAACTGTGAGATTTAGAATTGAGATATTCCATTTCCAACAGTTTACAACCAGTAGCCATGACCCTGTGTTTCCACTCTTAGCAGTTGCATCCTGTACCCTTCCTGATATAAATCTAATAAGATTGGACCTGTTTCCAACTCTAGTGATAATCCAGTTGTGCAAAAATTATAGCTGTTATTGAAAGTCACTTCACACGATATACATAATCTTCATAGGCACCCTCCACTGCAGCTAGTACAGGAAAGTATGTCCATCTTGTGAGTCAGGATATGTTGACAATCCATTAGAACACTTGTAGACTTCAAGACCCACACACAACATAATACTACATGAATGATCCTCCATAGTGCTGATGTAGTGTAAACATGTATTCTAGTTATTATGTGTAAAAGTTCATATAATATCATACAACATAGGAACAGTGTGTAGACCACTTGACCAATTAGAGATAATGCTAACAGAACTGCAAGTTTATGAACTGAGTAGCATCATACTATAATGTAACCTCCTTAACGTTTATATAATTTTAATAATTCATATAACATCATTTGATATTATCATATACATCAGTACTATCTTGATTTATTGTCTCATAAACTGGAGGAGTAATCAGTGATGATTGTTGTTCCATTCTACTATATGATACATTCTCTGTTACTTCAATTGATGACTGATCATATGATCCTTTAGTTAGACCATATGCTTCATTTTTTACTGAAAAGAACTCTTTTATCACTGGACTACTCTCACCTCTACTCTCTTTAGTACTGGACACTAATAGAACACACACACACACATACATACATACAGTGTTAATAGTTACTATTATATAGTACTGACCTTTATATATCAAGATTATTATAACAATTAAGATAACAACTATTAGTACTAGGAAGATAATAATACTAATAATAATACCAGCAATAACTACATCACTTAGTACTAGATATAAAAGAGACAGATATAATCCAACAAACACTAATATATATAACTTACTACTAGGTCTACTATCTGTTAGACTGGGGACTTGTTATAGTGGGGTGTGGCTGATACTGGAGGTATTCCTGTAGTATAGGAGTTGGTCCTATATTATTAATACATAATTACATGTTAATTATTGAAATACAGTCACTTACTTGGTACATATCATAATAACTGAAGATGTTTCCTATGTTCTGATTTCCCATATATGTTTTACTAGATATACAAATGAATTGATATCTTCCTGTACTTAGTACTACTTCAATAGTAGCATTTATACTAACTCACTCATTAAACTCTGATAATTGTGGTGTCACAGTAGATCATAGTTGATATTATACCCAGTACAATAATAATGTAATGGAAAGTAGAGACCATCAGTTATACCAGAATACATTGTCATAGATAGAAAGGATAGCTTGACTTGGATGATCTCCTGATACTGAACTATAATGGTTGAGATGGAATACCACATTATATTATATAACAATACTATAGTTGATATATACTACTTTACCATTTATACATTAATAGTGTTACTTTCTCATCATATCATTACCAATACTATTAGTAACAGTTTACTATACAACTGTACTTTGTACCAGCATTACTGGACCTACTGAATATACTCTCTACAATACACTCATTCATTGAAGTAATAATAAAGTGCTAGTAAGTTCACTAGAATTATCACTCTCTTCTAGTTCTTCACAAGATATACTATGTTATTTATGGAATACCTCCAGTATGTAGAAATGTCCACATTACAGTCAGATTACCATTACATTAGTTATAGAACACTTTGTAGTTCAGGAACTAGACACACAATATATAATCCTACATTATAACTGATCATTACTAAACCTGTTGATGTAGTGTTAAAGATGACAACAGTACTAGAGTTACTAGCTAATTTTCCAAGTACACCCTTATATCCCAATAGAATAGCTCCACTCTTACAGAATAACTGTGTATTAGGAATATAGACAGTTATCATTACACTGTTAATAAAGGTAGGATCTGTACTATTAGTAAGCAGTATAGTTATCATTATATTGATAACCATTATTAATGAATCTAACATCACTCTAAATGAGAGAGGTGATGTACCCAGTACAGCAGGATTACGCCATGTTTAGATTATCTGTATAGTAGATCCTGGATACCTATAATACTAACTTCTCGTGGTTCTTGTGAGGGAGGATCTATAAAGAGAGAATCCGATAACATGAACAAAGAAGACTTTACTTACCAACAACTACTAGTTCATGATGATATTACTATATGACAAAGTAGTATTAACTATTGTGTTCTCTAATGTATATTATAGGACACCATCACTTAATAATACTGATGTAATCATAAGTTGACCCAATATATCACTATTAATCTTCCACTGTGATGATATAGATAATCCTCATCCTTTACTCCAACTAGATGAATGGGATAGGATTACCACTATATTCATGTGGTATATGAGTATAATGACATCATTATTATGATAACATATACTGTCCACTCTGTATATATGCTTCAGGACCCTCTATAATAAACAGACAGTTCCCTATTATATTATAATTCTATGAGACTATGTCATTCCTTACTTACATTGTATCATCTAGTATGAAGTACCTGTTGAGTTACCCCCTTCATTAGATGCTATCATACTATATTACCAGACAGATTAACAGACAGATGAAGAAGGTATATATGGATATACTGATATATTAGGATTAGCACTATCAAGACTAATGACCACTTCATTTATAGAAACAAGTAAAGTGAGGTAATAGAGGATAACCTGTTGTGTTCTCAATATTAAATGAAAAGGTAGTGTTCTCTATCACATACTGTGGAATAGACACTTGATGGAGTATACGGAAGGTCTGAGTATAGATATTTAGAAAAATATAAATTACTTACAAAGCACTTATCTAACAATTCCTTAATGTAAAATTATCTAGCCCTGTGATTACCAAGTCCGCACCCGCTAGTAATGCCATATCCCAGTGAACTAGATCAAATGTTAATATAGTGAGATTTAGAACTGATATTTCATTTCCAATAGGTACACCAGTAGCCATAAAGTTCTCGCTATTAGGAGATGTCCCTGTACCATTTATATCAAATGCTAAAGGGAATCTAAGCTCTCCACTTTAGTAAGTTGCCATGTAGTTAAAACAAGTGTTTATTTTCAAAGTCCATCTTCACAGAACCATAATTTCATAGCACCCTCCACTGCAGCTAGTACAGGAGTATGACCATCTTTGTGAAACAGGATATGTTGACAATCCATTGAAATTATCTAATAGACTTATAAGAACCCAACCATAACAGCTACTACATGAGAAGCTACTCCCTAGTATATTTATGTAAACATCCTCTAGTTATTATGTGTAAAAAGAATTCATATAATATCATACAACATAGGGAACACATTGTATAGACCACTTCACCAAATGTTAGAGATAATGCTAACACGAACTAAAAGAAACTATGACCATCTTTAGCATATAATGAAAGTTGGGCTGTAACTTTAAAGTTTATATAATTTTAATAATTTCATATAACATCATTTGATGTTATCATATACATCAGTATTATCTTGATTTATTGTCTCATAAACTGGAGGAGTAATCAGTGATGATTGTTGTTCCATTCTACTATATGATACATTCTCTGTTACTTCAATTGATGACTGATCATATGATCCTTTAGTTAGACCATATGCTTCATTTTTTACTGAAGAACTCTTTTATCACTGGACTACTCTCACCTCTACTCTCTTAGTACTGGACACTAATAGAACACACATACACACACCATACTACAGTGGTAATAGTTACTATTATATAGTACTGACCTTTATATATCAAGATTATTATAACAATAAGATAACAACTATTAGTACTAGGAAGATAAAAATACTAATAATAATACCAGCATAACTACATCACTTAGTACTAGATATTAAAAAGAGACAGATATAATCAACAACACTAATAATATATATAACTTACTACTAGGTCTAGGACTGGGGACTTGTACTTTTATAGTGGGTGTGGCTGATATTGGAGGTATTCCTGTTTTGTAGTAGAGTTGTCCTACAGTTGACATAATATGTATATTTCTCTACATACAAAAAAAAACTCACTTGGTTGGACAGTGATCTCTCCAGTTGTTATGGTAAATGGGGTGTGGGGGGGTGCCTTAGAAGAACCTATTGTTTAAAGTGGTAATATTAAATGAGAATGATCCTCCATTAGTTAATACAATAGTAAGAGGTACTATAGTATTACTGATATACTTCATTAAAAGAAAAGCTCTCAGTTTCTACAATAGGGTTATTAGTTATGATTAATATAGTTACATTGAACTGGAAGGTACTATTGTCACCAGGTGAACGAGTACGAACCTCAAGAGTCACTTGACCAGGAGATGATATAGTTGATATTAGTTCAGGTATTGATGGTATACCTATTGTATAATATAATATTAATAATATTATGATTATGTAAATATTGAATATATTGTTTTAAACTAACAATTTATAACGTACTTGTTTATATGTTAGTAATTATAATATTATAAATTAAGTTAGTTACATAAACTTAATTACTACCATATACCATATATGGTAATCATACCTTCAGTAGATATAATATTAGAGATGTTCCTCATATCAGTGCATTAGTATTTGATAGCAGTAATTACTACAGTAGTATCTCTCTCCAGCAAACACTGGACCTACACTAGTACTACCCATCAAATTATCATCAACACATCCAGTTAGATTAGAACATGATAAACATATTATAAAGTTTGATTTGAACTACCCCCTCTCCATCAATAACACATATACACTCTATATCATCAATATATTGACCTCCAGTATGACGAAATACCATGATATATTAATATTACCATTAGATGGAATAACATTGGACTTTTTGGAACATTGGAGCTAACAGATAACAGAGATATATCATATATACACATTGATATAACACAATTACCTCCTCTCATTGTCATAAAGGTAATTGGATTACTGGGTTCACTCTCTAATAGACCATGGTGTCTCCCATGGCAAACAGCTATCACAGTAACATTATATGTAGTACTGGGGATAATGCCCCTAATAATTAATGTAGTATTATAGTATTTAAGATGACATCAGAGGGAGGAGGTGGTACCATGACAACATGATAATAACTAACAGTTGGATACCCAGTTCAATAGGACCCGGTGACCATGTTAGTTTGACACTGTATCAGTGACATCCATCTCTCTCACATTAAGAGGAGGACCAGTATTACTGATAAGAGAGAGTATTATACATTTATGAAACAGTAATGATATTATCTATATACCTGCTATAAGGAGTTGTACTATTTGATATAGACTGATTCCTATACCATTACTAACAATACAGGTATATGTACCATTATCTTCATTGGTAACATTAGTTATTGTAATCTTTCCATCACTGATGTATTAAAATGATCACCAGGACTTATGAGTGTATTATCTGGACAGTCCAAGTCCACATTAGGTACAGGGATTACCCTCTATACTCAGTAAATGCTATTCAAAGTCACTGTATTACCAGATAGTACTAGTTGAGATCTTCCATCTCTTGTAGCAGTAGGAATATCTGTTAATATATACACAATACTTAAAGTTTATTATTTATTAAATATTTACTTACATTGTATATCTAGTATAAAAACTAGTGGTAGTTGGATCCACATTAGTACTAACAGTAAGTGTATAGTTACCAACTGGTATGTTGAACATTAGTAAGTGTTATATGAAGTAGTTAGTATAATATCATTACTGCTATTAGATAGTAGGGGTTGACCTCATGTGTCCACTGTGATGTTGTAGAGGAGGAAATGGAGTAGGAGCTCCTCCTACAGTTAGATTTACTGTAAATATTATTACCCTCTATTACGACTGAGTACTAACAGGAGTTAATAGAGATGGAAGAACTAATATGTAAATAAAATATAATGAAAAAAAGGAGTTCTTATATTACCTGGAAAACCTAAGTTAAATTCTCTTGATGTACCTGGAAAACTTTTGCACAGTCTACTTGTGCCATATCAAACTCACTGGTAAAATTTATATAGTGAAGTTAGTTTCATATGTAGTGATATGCCTGGTATGACATCTCCAATAGCTGTGATTTTACCCAACAGGTTTTGCTGGAGATTTAGCTCACCAGCAGAATTAAAAATCAGGTATAACTAGATTATTATCTGATTGTCGTTTGACTAACCATCTTGTTTGTACTAGTCCATTATTGTAGATCATACAATAAAGAGATACGTTGAGTGTCCCTTCCTCAGCAAAACACATAAGCTGGACCATTATCAGTATTAGGAACAGTTGTGAAGATTTGACTGTACGCTAAAGATACTGTTAACAGAATTAGAAGTATGACCATCTTCAGCAAATTCTAGAAGCGTGGCTGTATAATCTACATAGGCACAAGACAACTAGACACTCCTCTTATAAAAATCTCCACAATTATTATGTTAAAAGACTTCATATAACATAATTGATATAATATCATATACATCAGTACTATCTTGATTTATTGTCTCATAAACTGGAGGAGTAATCAGTGATGATTGTTGTTCCATTCACACTATGATACATTCTCTGTTACTTTCAATTGATGACTGATCAGTTGGTCCTTTAGTTAGACCATAGCTTCATTTTTTTACTGAGAAGAACTCTTTTATCACTGGCTACTCTCACCTCTACTCTCTTTAGTACTGGACACTAATAGAACACACACAACACACATACATACATACATACACGTGGTAATAGTTACATTATATAGTACTGACCTTTATATATCAAGATTATTATAACAATTAAGATAACAACTATTATACTAGGAAGATAATAATACTAATAATAATACCAGCAATAACTACATCACTTAGTACTAGATATAAAAGAGACAGATATAATCAACAACACTAATAATATATATAACTTACTCTAGGTCTACTATCTGTAGACTGGGGACTTGTTATAGTGGGTGTGGCTGATATTGGAGGTATTCCTGTAGTAGTAAGAGTTGGTCCTACATTATTCAATACATAATAGATTAATTATTTGTACAGTCAATAAAAGACACTCACTTGGTTGGATAGTGATCTCTCCAGTTGTATAGGTAACCTTAGAACAATATTGATATGTTTATTTGTTGTAGTTGTAATATTAAATGAGAATGATCCTCCATTAGTTTACTACAAAAGTAAGAGGTACTATCTCATACTGATATACTTCATAAAAGAAAAGCTCTCAGTTCGTACAATAGAGTTATCAGTTATATTAATAATAGTTACATTGAACTGGAAGGTACTTGTCACCAGGTGAACGAGTACGAACCTCAAGAGTCACTTGACCCGGAGATGATATAGTTTGATATTAGTTCAGGTATTGATGGTATACCTATGGTATAAGTAATATTAATAATATTGTGATTATGTAAATATTGAATATATTGTTTTAACTAACAATTTATAACTTACTTGTTTAGTATTGTTAGTAATTATATACTATAAATAAGTTAGTTACACAAAATATAATAAACTACCATATACTATATATGGTAATATTACCTTCAGTAGATATAATATTAGAAATGGTTCCTCATATCAGTACCATTAGTATTGATAGCAGTAATTAGTACAGTAGATCTCTCTCTAGCAAACACTGGACCTACATATAGTACTACCCATCAAATTATCATCTAACACATCAGTGTAGATTAGAACATGATAACATATTATAAAGTTGATTTGCTAACTTCCCTCTCCTCAATGAACACCAATACACCTCTATATCATCATCAATATCTTGACCTCCAGTATGACGAAATATCCATGATATATTAATATTACCATTAGATGGAATAACATGACTGTTTTGAAACATTGGAGCTAACAGATAACAGAGATTATATATCATATATACACATTATTATAACACAATTACCTCTCTCATTGTCATAAAGGTAATTGGATTACTGGGTTCACTCTCTAATAGACCAATGGTGTACTCCCATGGCAACAGCTATCACAGTAACATTATATGTAGTACTGGGGATAATGCCCCTGATAATTAGGTGTATATAGTAGTATTTAAGATGACATCAAGGGAGGAGGTGGTACCATGACAACATGATAATACTAACATTTGGAATACCCAGTGTCAATAGGAGGTGACCATGTTATCTTTGACACTTAGTAATCAGATGACATCCATCTCTCTCACATTAAGAGGAGAGGACCAGGTATACTGATAAAGAGATTATTATATGATTATACAACAGTAATGATATTATCTATATACCTCTATAATGACTTTGTACTGTTTGATAGAGACTGATCCTATACCATTACTAACAATACAGGTTATATGTACCATTATCTCATTGGTAACATTAGTATTGAATATGTCCATCTATTGATGTATTAAAAATGAATCACCAGGAGTTTATAAGTGTATTATCTGGACCAGTCCAACGGTCACCATTAGGTACAGGATTACCCTCTATATCAGATATAATGCTATCAAATTCCACTGTATTACCAGATGAGTACTAGTTGAGATCTTCCCATCTCTTGTAGCAATAGGAACATCTGTTAATATATACACAATACTTAAAAGTTTATTATACTTTTAAATATTTACTTACATTGTATATCTAGTATGAAAAACTAGTGGTAGTTGATCCAACATTATTACTAACAGTAAGTGTATAGTTACCAGACTGGTTCACGTTGAACATTAGTAAGTGTTATAATGCAAGTTGTTAGTATAATATCATTATTGCTATTAGATAAGTAGGGGTTGACCCTCATGTCGGTCCACTGTGATATGAGTAGAGGAGGGAATGGAGTAGGAGTTCCTCCTACAGTTAGGTTTACTGTAATATTATTTACCCTCTATTACTGACTGTGTACTAACAGGAGTTAATAGAGTGAGAGAACTAGAAACATAAAATAAATAGCACATAAAAACAGTTTACTACCTGCAATCCTAAATTGAAATATTCTTGTTAGGCCTCATTTTGGTCACATTGTATTTGTACCATATCAAACTAATTGTAAAATTGATATAGTAAAGCTATTAGTTTTCATATGTTAGATTTAGCAGAGAATATTGGTATGACATTTCAAATAAGCTGAACTTTTATTAACCAGGACATTAGGAAATGTAAGTTCACCAGAGCATATAATCAGTTATAGTATCTATGTTATCTATTGCACTTCTAACAAACCCATCTTTTGTACTTGAATGTTCTGACTAATAACCTCACAATAAAGAGATACATTGAGGTCCCTCTTCAGCAAAACACATAAACCTGGACCATTGTTAGTACTAGGAACAGTTGTGAAGATAACTTGACTTGATGTTGTAAGATACTACCACTAGAACTGTAAGTATCAAAGAACATGATGATCTATCAACAATGGAGGTGTGGCTCAATAGTTAACATTATCAATATTATCTTGATTTGTTGTCTGTCATAATCAGAAGTAGTATAAGACAATATTATTATATGGACATATCAATGATCCATGTATACAGTGAGATTGATATAAAGTGTTAATATAGTGTATATTAACATTAATTATAAGTATATATATATATATTTGGACAAGGCATATACACTAAAATTATATATGTACTATACAACTGTAGTTTGTAAAAGGATATGTTCGCAAAAGAGTAATGCAATACTGTTGTGAAGTTACATAGTACTTGGTAGAAATAACATTCCAATCTCTTTTCCACATATATTATTAACTGTCACTACTAAAACTGTGGACAGTGTACCATCAGTTTGGACCTATGATATACTCTCTACAATACATTCATTCATTGAAGTACATAATAAAGTGCTAGTAAGTTCACTAGAATTATCACTCTCTTCTAGTTCTTCACAAGATATACTGATGTTATTTAATGGAATACCTCCAGTATGTAGAAATGTCCACTTTACAGTCAGATTACAATTAACATTAGTTAATAGAACACTTTGTAGTTCAGGAACTTGACACACAATATAATAACTACATTATAACTGATCATTACTACCTGTTTGATGTAGTGTTAAAGATGACAATAGTACTAGAGTTATAATAACAACTGTTAGTATAAGGAAACAATTGTGTAGGTCACTTGACATGATGTTTTAGATACTGCTAACGAACTGAGATATACGATGAATTATGAATGTGACTATATATTTATATTTTTAAAATCAATAATACATACATCATATATAGTCATTAATATTATCATATACATCAGTATTATCTTATTTATTGTCTCATAAACTGGAGGAGTAATCAGTGATGATTGTTGTTCCATTCTACTATATGATAATTCTCTGTTACTTCAATTGATGACTGATCAGTTGGTCCTTTAGTTAGACCATATGCTTCATTTTTTACTGAGAAGAACTCTTTTATTCACTGGACTACTCTCACCTCTACTCTCTTTAGTAATGGACACTAATAGAACACACACACATACATACATACACAGTGGTAATAGTTACTATTATATAGTACTGACCTTTATATATCAAGATTATTATAACAATTAAGATAACAACTATTAGTACTAGGAAGATAATATACTAATAATATACCACAATAACTACATCACTTAGTACTAGATATAAAAGAGACAGATATAATCAACAACATAATAATATATATAACTTATTACTAGTCTACATCTGTAGACTGGGGCTTGTTATAGTGGGTGGGCTATATTGTTTTTTTTTAAAAGGTACTCCTGTAGTAGTAGGAGTTGGTCCTACAGTTCACATAATATTTTAATACTTTCTACATATAAAACACTCACTTGGTTGGATAGTGATCTCTCCAGTTGTTCATGGTACCCTTAGAAGAACCATATTTGTTTGAAGTGGTAATATTAAATGAGAATGATCCTCCATTAGTTAATACAATAGTAAGAGGTACTATAGTATTACTGATATCTTCATAAAAGAAAAGCTCTCAGTTCGTACAATAAGAGTTATCAGTTATTATAATAATAGTTACATTGAACTGAAGGTACTATTGTCACCAGGTGAACGAGTACGAACCTCAAGAGTCACTTGACCAGGAGATGATATAGTTTGATATTAGTTCAGGTATTGATGGTATACCTATTGTATAATATAATAATTAATAATATTATGATTATGTAAATATTGAATATATTGTTTTTAACTAACAAATTTAACTTATTTGTTTATATGTTCGTAATTATAATACTAAATTAAGTTAGTTTACACAAACTATCAATTACTACCATATACCATATATGGTAATATTACCTTCAGTAGATATAATATTGGAGATGTTCCTCATATCAGTACCATTAGTATTGATAGCAGTAATACTACAGTAGTATCTCTCTCCAGCAAACACTGGACCTACACTAGTACTACCCATCAAATTATCATCACACCATCCAGTTAGATTAGAACATGATAACATATTATAAAGTTTGATTTGAACTATCCTCTCCATCAATAACACAATACATCCCTCTATATCATCAATATCTTGACCTCCAGTTATGACGAACATCTCATGATATATTAATTACCATTAGATGGAATAATATTAACTGTCTGGAACATTGGAGCTAACAGATTAACAGAGATATATCATATATACACATTGATATAACACAATTACCTCCCTTTCATTGTTATAAAGGTTATTGGATACACTAGGTTCACTCTTCATAGACCATAGTGTCTCCCATGGCAACAGCTATCACAGTAACATTATATTTTAGTTAACAGGGATAATGCCCCAGATAATTAGTGTAGTATTAGTAGTATTTAAGATGACATCAGAGGAGGAGGGTGGTACCATGACCACATGATATAAACTAACAGTTTGGGAACCCAGTTCACATAGGAGGTGACCATGTTAGTTTGACACTTGTATCAGTGCGATCCACTCTTCACATTAAGAAGGAGGACCAGTATTACTGATAAGAGAGTATATTATATTTTTGACTCAACAGTAATGATATTATCTATATACCTGCTATAATGAGTTGTTACTGTTTGATATAGACTGATCCTATACCATTACTAACAATACAGGTAAATGTACCATTATCTTCATTGGTAACATAGTTATTTAATCTGTCCATCTACTGATGTATTAAAATTATCACCAGGAGTTATGAGTTGTATTATGGACCAGTCCAAGTCACATTAGGTACAGGAATACCCTCTATAATCAGTAAATGCTATCAAAGTCACTGTATTACCAGATAGTACTAGTTGAGATCTTCCATCTCTTGTACCAGTAGAAACATCTGTTAATATATACACAATACTTAAAAGTTTTATATATATTATATAAATATTTACTTACATTGTATATCTAGTATAAAACTAGTTGTAGTTGATCCAACATCATTACTAACAGTAAGTGTTATAGTTACCAGACTGGCTACGTTGAACATTAGTAAGTGTTATAATGAAGTCCGGTTAGTATAATATCATTACTGTCATTAGATAGTAGGGGTTGACCCTCATGTGTCCACTGTATGTTAGTAGAGGATGAAATGGAGTAGGAGCTCCTCCCATAGTAGATTTTTGTGTAATATTATTACCCTCTATTACTGACTGAATACAACAGGAGTTAATAGAGATGAAAAAAGAACTTTGACACAAAATATAAAGCCATTTAATAATGTCAAGCAATTATCATACCTGAAAAACCAAAGTTAAATTCTCGAGTTTCTTCCTTGTGGTCCACACTGTCACTTGTGACATTTAAACTCAGTGTCAAATTTACAATAGGAAATTGGTGTGTGAAGCAATTGATGTATTTGGGAGCAATTCTCCAGAAACTATAATTTTACCAATTAAAGTACTAGCTTGAGTCAATGACCTGTAACTTTACCATACACATCACAATTGGCAAAATCAACCAGTATCAATCGGTCCTCTTCACAAGCCATCTACTTTGAAATTGTTTCACCATTAATGAATACTTTACGTAGATGATACTTGAGTGTCCTTCTTTATCAAGCCATAATAAACTTGACCACTGTTAGTATCAGGTATTGTATTATACGTGACCTCCCCTAACAAAAAATAGTTGAAAAGACTGTCAAAAGAAAGCCTAATCCACATACTGGAATCCTACTGACTAATACAACTACCAAGTCGCAGATTTTTTTCCCGGAGACTCTTAAAATATAAAGTTTCCATACCTACTATTTGAAATTGTTTCACCATATGAATACTATACAGTAATAGATACAATTTAGGTGGTCCTCCTTTATCAAAACATAACCTGGACCCTGTTAGTATGGTATTGTATTATACTGAACCCTCACCTAACCAATACAGGTAATGTACCATTATCGTCATTGGTACATTAGTTTATTGTATCTGTCCTCTATTGATGTATTAAACTACTACAGGAGTTTAAGTGTATTTCTGTACCAGTCCAAGTCCTTAGGTCAGGATCCCTCTATATCAGTAACTGCTATCAAAGTCAACTGTATTACCAGATAGTCACTAGTTGAGATCTTCACCTCTCTTGTACCAGTAGAACATCTGTTCATATTACACAATACTTAAAAGTTTATTATAATTAAATATTTACTTACATGTACATCTATATAAACATTGGTAGGTGATCCACCATTATTACTACAGTAAGTGTATAGTTACCATACTGGTTACTTGACCATAGTTAAGTGTTATACTGAGTCCCCTGTTAGTTAATAATCAATACTGCTATTAGATAGTAGGGGTTGACCCTCGGGCCCTGTGATGTGAGTAGAGGAGGGAATGGGTAGAGCTCCTCTACAGTTAGGTTTACGTAATATTATTACACTCTATTGACTAACTGTGTATTACCCAGAGTTTAAAAGATGGAGAACAGATAAATATAATTACATGATTATATTATAATAGCACATAACCTGGAAAACCTAAATAAACTCTCTTCTTACAACGCTCCAGTTTGTGCACACTCTCATTTGTGTCGATCAACTCATTGGTAAAGTTTAGTATAGTAAAGTAGTCTCAAATGTTATTGATATGCTGTATGACATCTCCCATAGCTTGATTTTACCCACTAGCTCTGCTGGAGATGTTACTCACCAGCAGTATTATAACAGTTATAGGCGGTACATCTTTTATCTCTGGACTAACCATCTTGTTTTGTACTTGTCCAATATTGTAATCACACAATAAAGAGATAATTGAATTCTCTACCCCCCCCCTTCCTCAGGCAAACACCATACGCTGGACAGTATCAGTTATTAGGACAGTGTGAAGATTTTGTACTGTACCAGAGATACTGTTACCACTATAAGTATGACCTTTTGATCCATGCACAAAGAAGGCGCTGGCTGCATAGTTTAATTCACAAACATCATCTCTAAGAAACCTCCTCATTATTATATTAACAGAGTTCTATAACATCATTAATATTAATCATTACACGTATTACTTGGATTTATTTCTCTAAACTGGAGTAGTAATCGTGATGATGTTGTTCCTTCTACTCATATGATACTCTCTGTTACTTCAATTGATGACCGATTCATATGATCCTTATTTGACATATGCTTCATTTTTACTGAAGAACCTTTTATTACTGGACACTCTCACCTCTCTCTCTTTGTACTGACACTCTAGAACCCACACTAATACCTCCAGTGTTAATAGTTACTAATTATATCCAGTATGACTTTGTATATCAAGATTTTATAACTACGATCACACTATTATACTAGAAGAGAATAAGACTAATACTAATACCAGCATAACTACATCACTAGTACTAATATAAAAGAGACGATATACTCAAGAAAAAAAAACAACACCTAATATATATTAACTTACTACTAGTCTCCTATCTGTAGATGGGGACTTCTTAGTGGGTGTGGCTGCTATTGGAGGTATCCTGTAGTAGAGGAGTTGGTCCTATATTATTATACCTACATTACTGTAATTATTTAAATTACAGTCACTTACTTGGTACCAATCATACTAACTGAAGATTTTCCTGATTGTCTGATTCCCATTATTACTAGATATAAATGAATTGATACTTCCGACTTAAGTACTACTTCAATATAGCATTTATACTACTCCATTAACCTCTATAATTGTGGTTGTCACCGTCATCAAGTCTGATTAAGACCGTACAATATAATGTATTAAAGTAGAGACATCATTTATACACAATCATTGGTATAGATGAGAAGGATAGCCTTGACCTGGATGATCTCTTGATACTGAACTAATAATAGGTTTAGATGGTATACCCCATTAATTATCATAACAATCCTATAGTTGATATATCCTACTTTACCATTATAAATTATAGAAGATAATTGTACTCTATTGTAGTATGTATATGACAGTCCTATATCAAACAATACCACTCTTATTAGTATTTACTAATGTGATGAGATGATGTCACTACACAAATTAACGTGGTCCACATCTATGAGTTAAATTAAAAATGACCACAGGAGTACTACATTGATCTTTATCTGGACGAAACAGTCATTCACTTTAGGTACAGATTATCCCTCTAGTATCAGTAAATGCTATCAAAGTCACGGTATACCAGATAGAGTCTTAGTTGAGATCTTTCAGTAGAACCATCTGTTATATGTATTAAACAATAATGTTAATATTGCCATTACTCTGTTATTAAGAATATAGGGTTGACCTCATAGTGTCCACATGAAGATGTTAGTAGAAGAATAAATGAGTATGAGCTCCTCCCTACATTTAGATTTACTGTAATATATTATCCTCTATCACTACTTGAATACAAGTAAGAGTTAGGAATGATGACTACTATTATAAGTAGATATATTTTATAAGTAAATTTGATGTCCCTTTTACGTCTGGGAACTCAAATTTTAATTCTCTTAATTCTAACCCTTATGGTCCAAACTTATTAGTGTGAAGTCAAAATTTCTTGAAAAGTGAGAATAGTCAAATTAGTTTTGAAAAAGTAAGTTGTGCAGCATCTGGTATTGCTTCGTCTTCTACTATCACATTACCAGCTACATGGCTGGTGAGTGGCAATCTTACAGTAAAGGGTATTTTTTGAGCTCCAGTTCCAAATAGCCACACACTTTGTAACGTACAGGAGTTTTCACACTATTGAAATTAATACACAATAAGAGATACTTGATTGTTCCCTTCATCACGAGACATATACCACTACCAGTTATTAATAACAGCTTTGTATAGACACTTGACCTACCGTAGTGATATTGATAACAGAACTGAAAGTACTATGACCCATATCAGAACATAATAAAAAAGGTGTGCTGAAACGGTATGTTATATAATTTAAATAATTCATAAAACATTATTTGATATTATCATATACATCCGTATTATCTTGAGTTATTGTCTCATAAAACTGGAGGAGTAATCAGTGTGATTGTTGTTCCATTCTACTATATGATACATTCTCTGTTACTTCAATTGATGACTGGATGAATATGATCCTTTAGTTTAGACCATATGCTTCATTTTTTACTGAGAAGAACTCTTTTATTTACTGGACGACTCTCACCTCTACTCTCTTTAGTACTGGACATCTAATAGAACACACACCACAGACATACATACATACACACACATACAGTGGTATGTTACTATATCATAGTACTGACCTTTATATATCAAGATTATTATAACAATTATGATAACAACTATTAGTTACTAGGAAGATATAATACTATAATAATACCAGCAATAAACTACACATCACTTAGTACTAGATATAAAAGAGACAGATAATAATCACAACACTAGTAATATATCACCTTGTTTGCATAGTTTAAAAGGCTCTACATTATATGCATTGTGCTTGCCCTGTTCTTTAATTAAGATATTGTAATAGTACTTTACTGTAGCTTTCTGTTGTTCTGAAGATTCTGTTTTCATTACATAAGGCAATCTTTTTGAACAAGAGGTCCCTTAACAAACATCTAAGATCTGTCCAATTAACAGGAGTATGTTGATCATGGACCATCCATCTTTATCCATGTTTTTGAGCACATGATCAAGTCTTGTTTGATTAGACATGTTGTAGACTCAGCCAAATCCCAAAGAACATTATATTCTACTCTAAGACCATACCAAATTCTCCACCATAAATATCATAGGAGCTACTTTTTTAAAGCTTATGTTTGGTAGGTATTTCAGCTAAATGTAATTGAGCCCTAATAATTTAGTATTGATAACAACACAAACTTACATAATTTAGGACAATCATTTCATTTGTCATTGTAGCTATCTGGTACCTCTTGGTGACTTGTTTTAGAATGACAATTTGACAACAAAAAAATCTTACCTATGTATTCCTATTGACCTAAAGTGTTATAATTTAAAATCATATTATGATTGCTTTCAAGTTTTAACTTCTTAATAGTTACAATACATTCTATAATTGAATAAGAACATTAAGGTTTATAAGTTTGTCCCAGTACCAACAAATACTATTGGTTGACCAGTAGTGTTTGGTTCATACTAATATCAGCACCAACCTGAGAGAGGGGTGGAGTTCGGATAAAGGATCTCGTATAATCATATACCTTATCATCAATGGTGTCAATTTAGTGAAGAGAAATCCCATGAAGATGGACATATAAATATATATACAAATAGTGGATTAAAATAGATAAAGGCGGATTGATAGTCCAACGACACAATGAATACGAGATGGTAATTATCTAACTGTCTTCCACCATCTGGATTCAGACAATTAAGGAACCCTTTATTCGATGACAGCCCCGATTCCTACAGGAAGCTTAAAAGCAGATATCGGTATCAGAGTGCCTGGCATCCACAAGCGATGTCTTATACGAGTTTGTGTCCTCGACGTCGGATGCCCCCCTCTTAATCGAAACATCCAACCTGCTCAAGTCCTTCGCAAAGCAAAACAAAAAAGAAGTCAAAAATATATAACCTATCTGTGAAAGGCATCACTCTTCTTTCACCCATTGTGTGTGTACGGTAGATGGACTCATGGTACCGAAAATGTCCATATTTTCTTAAACGCCTCTCTGACGCTCTATCCTCCGAAATGGGAGAGACCATACAGCACCACTCTAAGCTGGGTGAAAACTAAACTAAGCTTTGCCTTGGTTAGAGCAATCTGGTCTCTGTATTCGAGGATCCGCACAAAGGGGAGAGGTCTTTATAATGAAGATGGGCTCGGCATAATGAATATCACTTTAACGACACCTAAACTTATTGTTATCGTTGTTTGTTGTTGATGTTGCTGCTGTTGTTTTTGCTGTTTTGTTATGTTGTTGTTATTGTTGTTTTGTTTGTTGGTGTTGTTATAATAATAGTAATAAAGAGCATCGTTGTTTTTTGCTGTGTTTGTGTTAAGGAGAAGCGTCCATGTGTTCCTCATGTCCTCCGAAAAGAGCGGGAGTTGCCAAGAACATCTCCCCAGTGTGTTGATGTTGGTCCTCAGTCTGGTCCTCCATTTTCACTTGCAGTACATGTCCTGGGCCCCTGTTTTTTCTTCTGTTCCAACTAGTTCTAGTTCTCTTCTCCATCTACATCTCCTGACAGTCCATTAGATTCCATTCATCAGTCCAACTTACCAATATTTTGTAACTATATTATCTCAATTTTAACTAACCTGGTACAGTAATATTAAATGCAGAACTGTCTATTCCAATTTTTTTTCTGTTACACACAAAGACATAACTTTCCACTATCTCCTTCTAGTCCTAGTATAGTTAAAGTAACTCAGTATATGTAGTCTGAGTATTGATCAAAATTATGAGTGAAGTTATCAGGATTAAGAACAGTCCCATTATGTTGCCATGTTATATTTTTAGGAGCAGGATTCCCATCAAGGTACAGTTATAATGACCATGTTTCCCACAGGTCATACTGAGCTAAGCAGGAGTGGATAGATGTGATGGCTGCAATATCCAATTTATATTAGCTACTACTACTACTATTACTAATATTCCTATTACAACATTGATATAATCAGTTTATAGTAGTTAGTGGTGATCTCTTCCCTAGTGACAGCTGTTATAATATTTAGTATAATTCTGTATTGTCTCCTTAAAAAGAAACACAAAACGGTAATTAAATGATTAATATAATAGTTTATAAAATATATTTTTTATATTTAGATAACAGTATGAACAATTTATGATTATCATACAACATCTGATATTATACCACAGTCTAATATATCGTATATGCACCAGTCCATATTACACAACATAATATATCAATATTACATCAGTAAATAGAATGATGATATAATGTAGGAAGTATTACCTGGTGAACAACAATAACAAGACAATGTTGATTATGAAAATTTAACTAGTAATTACTATTATAAAATTAATTATTATATAATTAATGAATCAAACCTTTTATTGAATTTTGTAGTTATTATTTAGTAATAAACTGTTAATATTAAACTGTTGTCATAGTTACAAATAAAACCTTCCTTTTAAATATTTTTGCATAAAAAGTGTAATTGTTCATTTTTGTTATTAATGACCACAAAATTTGGAAATTTATCTGACACTCATTTTCAACCTCATAGTCTCATTATTGTAGAGACTATAATACTACTAGTATTATAATATTGGGCAGTATATACATATTGTGATATCATCAATAATGACAGTGTTACTCATTCAAACAATGTAAGTGTTCTTATTACTATTAGAGGATTATGTAAGACTACTAAATCCTGGAATGCCCTCAGTGTTGGATTGGTTTTGAGATAGTAATTCAGCATATGAGGTCAATGTAATATTACTATAACAGAATTTAGCAAATTATAAAATTCTTAATGATTAACATCTCATATATCTATAACCAGTTTTTTCAGAAATCCCATCATATCTCCTAATTGTACCGTGAATTTGTTAAATTGTGTAGGTTTGTTCTTTATTGATCCAAACTAATAAAGTTGATCAATGATCAGTATGCTAAGTAAATGATTACTGATTAGTTTACCAACAGCATCAAGTATAATTATAAACTAGTTACATGATTCCTGTCTAAAAATAGAAAGTATTACTTTGGTAACAAGTTGGTGTAAAATATTTTGTTCATTGTTTACAATTACCAAGTAATTGATAGAAATATGTGAAAATTGGATATATGTATGTATGATAAACATGTAACCCTCTTTCTCCTTATAAATTAGTAAATGTACTATAATACAGTAACTTACAATCAATCAATATCATTTCTTGTTATCACATTGTTACTATTCAGGACTCCTTCCAACACTATTATTAGCATATATAGTCACTATAATATTATGTACTCCTTCATTAAATCTCCAATCAACTGTAGTGGGTGAGCTAATACAATCACAAGATAACATTAACTGTGATTGATCTACTGGAACACATGATTCACGGTAGAGACTGTACTGGTGTCTGTGTAAATGGATCTCTATTATCCTATATAAATAAATAGGAGTGATTATAATAATGATGATATATAGTTAATTGATCATAGCATATTGAACAATTTGCAGCTGTAATATTGACACTGATGTCAAGCCAATTATAACATGATATAACAGCATAAAACAGATTACTATATATAGGTAGAAGTAGTGACTATATTAGGTATACATTAAGTTATTAATCATAGAGCTAGATAATTACATGTGTTTCGGTGTAACATTGTTAGAAGTCCTCCTTTACAGTGAAAACATGTTAATCCTTTATTGACATAATCATGTATGATGATTAATGTGTATCCTGTAATATTACTTACAGTCCATGATATCCTTAAAGCAGTTGAGGTTTGATTGCAGTGACAGAATTAAGAGTAGAGATGTAGGTTCTGTGAGAAGATAGAACAAGAACTTGATATGAATATAAATAATTTAACTTTACCTAAGTTCTTTTGTTTGAATAGTTAGTACTCACTGGTATACTAGTACCTTACCATTATACTAACAGTATTAATAACATAACAGTAAAATATATATGTAATTGGTTGAATGACTGATTATAGTTATCTCTGCCCCCGGGACTGCCCTTTCTTTCTTATCTAGATCAGGAGTATTGCTATTCCTAATAGCTTATCATGTTATATTAACTCCCAATAATATCAGCATTGCCATTAAAATCATAAGACCAGTCAGTTTAACAGAACTGGTACCACTTAGTGCGATTAATGCAGTCACAGCGAGAAGGAGAAACTGGTAGGAGAATAGAGTGAAAGAGAAAGAGTATTTTAATTATGTTATCCAATTTAACTAACCTTTCATTTAAATTAAATGCAAATGTTATTCCATTAATTTTCTTTCCCAA
>NW_024535393.1:0-10899 GCF_016097555.1 Gigantopelta aegis
TGGTGTACAGCGACCTGCATCCACCTCCTCCTACCCCTCGGCGATATCTCTATCATTAGCACTGGGATAGTACATCTATTTAGTGGTGTACAGCGACCTGCATCCACCTCCTCCTACCCCTCGGCGATATCTCTATCATTAGCACTGGGATAGTACATCTATTTAGTGGTGTACAGCGACCTGCATCCACCTCCTCCTACCCCTCGGCGATATCTCTATCATTAGCACTGGGATAGTACATCTATTTAGTGGTGTACAGCGACCTGCATCCACCTCCTCCTACCCCTCGGCGATATCTCTATCATTAGCACTGGGATAGTACATCTATTTAGTGGTGTACAGCGACCTGCATCCACCTCCTCCTACCCCTCGGCGATATCTCTATCATTAGCACTGGGATAGTACATCTATTTAGTGGTGTACAGCGACCTGCATCCACCTCCTCCTACCCCTCGGCGATATCTCTATCATTAGCACTGGGATAGTACATCTATTTAGTGGTGTACAGCGACCTGCATCCACCTCCTCCTACCCCTCGGCGATATCTCTATCATTAGCACTGGGATAGTACATCTATTTAGTGGTGTACAGCGACCTGCATCCACCTCCTCCTACCCCTCGGCGATATCTCTATCATTAGCACTGGGATAGTACATCTATTTAGTGGTGTACAGCGACCTGCATCCACCTCCTCCTACCCCTCGGCGATATCTCTATCATTAGCACTGGGATAGTACATCTATTTAGTGGTGTACAGCGACCTGCATCCACCTCCTCCTACCCCTCGGCGATATCTCTATCATTAGCACTGGGATAGTACATCTATTTAGTGGTGTACAGCGACCTGCATCCACCTCCTCCTACCCCTCGGCGATATCTCTATCATTAGCACTGGGATAGTACATCTATTTAGTGGTGTACAGCGACCTGCATCCACCTCCTCCTACCCCTCGGCGATATCTCTATCATTAGCACTGGGATAGTACATCTATTTAGTGGTGTACAGCGACCTGCATCCACCTCCTCCTACCCCTCGGCGATATCTCTATCATTAGCACTGGGATAGTACATCTATTTAGTGGTGTACAGCGACCTGCATCCACCTCCTCCTACCCCTCGGCGATATCTCTATCATTAGCACTGGGATAGTACATCTATTTAGTGGTGTACAGCGACCTGCATCCACCTCCTCCTACCCCTCGGCGATATCTCTATCATTAGCACTGGGATAGTACATCTATTTAGTGGTGTACAGCGACCTGCATCCACCTCCTCCTACCCCTCGGCGATATCTCTATCATTAGCACTGGGATAGTACATCTATTTAGTGGTGTACAGCGACCTGCATCCACCTCCTCCTACCCCTCGGCGATATCTCTATCATTAGCACTGGGATAGTACATCTATTTAGTGGTGTACAGCGACCTGCATCCACCTCCTCCTACCCCTCGGCGATATCTCTATCATTAGCACTGGGATAGTACATCTATTTAGTGGTGTACAGCGACCTGCATCCACCTCCTCCTACCCCTCGGCGATATCTCTATCATTAGCACTGGGATAGTACATCTATTTAGTGGTGTACAGCGACCTGCATCCACCTCCTCCTACCCCTCGGCGATATCTCTATCATTAGCACTGGGATAGTACATCTATTTAGTGGTGTACAGCGACCTGCATCCACCTCCTCCTACCCCTCGGCGATATCTCTATCATTAGCACTGGGATAGTACATCTATTTAGTGGTGTACAGCGACCTGCATCCACCTCCTCCTACCCCTCGGCGATATCTCTATCATTAGCACTGGGATAGTACATCTATTTAGTGGTGTACAGCGACCTGCATCCACCTCCTCCTACCCCTCGGCGATATCTCTATCATTAGCACTGGGATAGTACATCTATTTAGTGGTGTACAGCGACCTGCATCCACCTCCTCCTACCCCTCGGCGATATCTCTATCATTAGCACTGGGATAGTACATCTATTTAGTGGTGTACAGCGACCTGCATCCACCTCCTCCTACCCCTCGGCGATATCTCTATCATTAGCACTGGGATAGTACATCTATTTAGTGGTGTACAGCGACCTGCATCCACCTCCTCCTACCCCTCGGCGATATCTCTATCATTAGCACTGGGATAGTACATCTATTTAGTGGTGTACAGCGACCTGCATCCACCTCCTCCTACCCCTCGGCGATATCTCTATCATTAGCACTGGGATAGTACATCTATTTAGTGGTGTACAGCGACCTGCATCCACCTCCTCCTACCCCTCGGCGATATCTCTATCATTAGCACTGGGATAGTACATCTATTTAGTGGTGTACAGCGACCTGCATCCACCTCCTCCTACCCCTCGGCGATATCTCTATCATTAGCACTGGGATAGTACATCTATTTAGTGGTGTACAGCGACCTGCATCCACCTCCTCCTACCCCTCGGCGATATCTCTATCATTAGCACTGGGATAGTACATCTATTTAGTGGTGTACAGCGACCTGCATCCACCTCCTCCTACCCCTCGGCGATATCTCTATCATTAGCACTGGGATAGTACATCTATTTAGTGGTGTACAGCGACCTGCATCCACCTCCTCCTACCCCTCGGCGATATCTCTATCATTAGCACTGGGATAGTACATCTATTTAGTGGTGTACAGCGACCTGCATCCACCTCCTCCTACCCCTCGGCGATATCTCTATCATTAGCACTGGGATAGTACATCTATTTAGTGGTGTACAGCGACCTGCATCCACCTCCTCCTACCCCTCGGCGATATCTCTATCATTAGCACTGGGATAGTACATCTATTTAGTGGTGTACAGCGACCTGCATCCACCTCCTCCTACCCCTCGGCGATATCTCTATCATTAGCACTGGGATAGTACATCTATTTAGTGGTGTACAGCGACCTGCATCCACCTCCTCCTACCCCTCGGCGATATCTCTATCATTAGCACTGGGATAGTACATCTATTTAGTGGTGTACAGCGACCTGCATCCACCTCCTCCTACCCCTCGGCGATATCTCTATCATTAGCACTGGGATAGTACATCTATTTAGTGGTGTACAGCGACCTGCATCCACCTCCTCCTACCCCTCGGCGATATCTCTATCATTAGCACTGGGATAGTACATCTATTTAGTGGTGTACAGCGACCTGCATCCACCTCCTCCTACCCCTCGGCGATATCTCTATCATTAGCACTGGGATAGTACATCTATTTAGTGGTGTACAGCGACCTGCATCCACCTCCTCCTACCCCTCGGCGATATCTCTATCATTAGCACTGGGATAGTACATCTATTTAGTGGTGTACAGCGACCTGCATCCACCTCCTCCTACCCCTCGGCGATATCTCTATCATTAGCACTGGGATAGTACATCTATTTAGTGGTGTACAGCGACCTGCATCCACCTCCTCCTACCCCTCGGCGATATCTCTATCATTAGCACTGGGATAGTACATCTATTTAGTGGTGTACAGCGACCTGCATCCACCTCCTCCTACCCCTCGGCGATATCTCTATCATTAGCACTGGGATAGTACATCTATTTAGTGGTGTACAGCGACCTGCATCCACCTCCTCCTACCCCTCGGCGATATCTCTATCATTAGCACTGGGATAGTACATCTATTTAGTGGTGTACAGCGACCTGCATCCACCTCCTCCTACCCCTCGGCGATATCTCTATCATTAGCACTGGGATAGTACATCTATTTAGTGGTGTACAGCGACCTGCATCCACCTCCTCCTACCCCTCGGCGATATCTCTATCATTAGCACTGGGATAGTACATCTATTTAGTGGTGTACAGCGACCTGCATCCACCTCCTCCTACCCCTCGGCGATATCTCTATCATTAGCACTGGGATAGTACATCTATTTAGTGGTGTACAGCGACCTGCATCCACCTCCTCCTACCCCTCGGCGATATCTCTATCATTAGCACTGGGATAGTACATCTATTTAGTGGTGTACAGCGACCTGCATCCACCTCCTCCTACCCCTCGGCGATATCTCTATCATTAGCACTGGGATAGTACATCTATTTAGTGGTGTACAGCGACCTGCATCCACCTCCTCCTACCCCTCGGCGATATCTCTATCATTAGCACTGGGATAGTACATCTATTTAGTGGTGTACAGCGACCTGCATCCACCTCCTCCTACCCCTCGGCGATATCTCTATCATTAGCACTGGGATAGTACATCTATTTAGTGGTGTACAGCGACCTGCATCCACCTCCTCCTACCCCTCGGCGATATCTCTATCATTAGCACTGGGATAGTACATCTATTTAGTGGTGTACAGCGACCTGCATCCACCTCCTCCTACCCCTCGGCGATATCTCTATCATTAGCACTGGGATAGTACATCTATTTAGTGGTGTACAGCGACCTGCATCCACCTCCTCCTACCCCTCGGCGATATCTCTATCATTAGCACTGGGATAGTACATCTATTTAGTGGTGTACAGCGACCTGCATCCACCTCCTCCTACCCCTCGGCGATATCTCTATCATTAGCACTGGGATAGTACATCTATTTAGTGGTGTACAGCGACCTGCATCCACCTCCTCCTACCCCTCGGCGATATCTCTATCATTAGCACTGGGATAGTACATCTATTTAGTGGTGTACAGCGACCTGCATCCACCTCCTCCTACCCCTCGGCGATATCTCTATCATTAGCACTGGGATAGTACATCTATTTAGTGGTGTACAGCGACCTGCATCCACCTCCTCCTACCCCTCGGCGATATCTCTATCATTAGCACTGGGATAGTACATCTATTTAGTGGTGTACAGCGACCTGCATCCACCTCCTCCTACCCCTCGGCGATATCTCTATCATTAGCACTGGGATAGTACATCTATTTAGTGGTGTACAGCGACCTGCATCCACCTCCTCCTACCCCTCGGCGATATCTCTATCATTAGCACTGGGATAGTACATCTATTTAGTGGTGTACAGCGACCTGCATCCACCTCCTCCTACCCCTCGGCGATATCTCTATCATTAGCACTGGGATAGTACATCTATTTAGTGGTGTACAGCGACCTGCATCCACCTCCTCCTACCCCTCGGCGATATCTCTATCATTAGCACTGGGATAGTACATCTATTTAGTGGTGTACAGCGACCTGCATCCACCTCCTCCTACCCCTCGGCGATATCTCTATCATTAGCACTGGGATAGTACATCTATTTAGTGGTGTACAGCGACCTGCATCCACCTCCTCCTACCCCTCGGCGATATCTCTATCATTAGCACTGGGATAGTACATCTATTTAGTGGTGTACAGCGACCTGCATCCACCTCCTCCTACCCCTCGGCGATATCTCTATCATTAGCACTGGGATAGTACATCTATTTAGTGGTGTACAGCGACCTGCATCCACCTCCTCCTACCCCTCGGCGATATCTCTATCATTAGCACTGGGATAGTACATCTATTTAGTGGTGTACAGCGACCTGCATCCACCTCCTCCTACCCCTCGGCGATATCTCTATCATTAGCACTGGGATAGTACATCTATTTAGTGGTGTACAGCGACCTGCATCCACCTCCTCCTACCCCTCGGCGATATCTCTATCATTAGCACTGGGATAGTACATCTATTTAGTGGTGTACAGCGACCTGCATCCACCTCCTCCTACCCCTCGGCGATATCTCTATCATTAGCACTGGGATAGTACATCTATTTAGTGGTGTACAGCGACCTGCATCCACCTCCTCCTACCCCTCGGCGATATCTCTATCATTAGCACTGGGATAGTACATCTATTTAGTGGTGTACAGCGACCTGCATCCACCTCCTCCTACCCCTCGGCGATATCTCTATCATTAGCACTGGGATAGTACATCTATTTAGTGGTGTACAGCGACCTGCATCCACCTCCTCCTACCCCTCGGCGATATCTCTATCATTAGCACTGGGATAGTACATCTATTTAGTGGTGTACAGCGACCTGCATCCACCTCCTCCTACCCCTCGGCGATATCTCTATCATTAGCACTGGGATAGTACATCTATTTAGTGGTGTACAGCGACCTGCATCCACCTCCTCCTACCCCTCGGCGATATCTCTATCATTAGCACTGGGATAGTACATCTATTTAGTGGTGTACAGCGACCTGCATCCACCTCCTCCTACCCCTCGGCGATATCTCTATCATTAGCACTGGGATAGTACATCTATTTAGTGGTGTACAGCGACCTGCATCCACCTCCTCCTACCCCTCGGCGATATCTCTATCATTAGCACTGGGATAGTACATCTATTTAGTGGTGTACAGCGACCTGCATCCACCTCCTCCTACCCCTCGGCGATATCTCTATCATTAGCACTGGGATAGTACATCTATTTAGTGGTGTACAGCGACCTGCATCCACCTCCTCCTACCCCTCGGCGATATCTCTATCATTAGCACTGGGATAGTACATCTATTTAGTGGTGTACAGCGACCTGCATCCACCTCCTCCTACCCCTCGGCGATATCTCTATCATTAGCACTGGGATAGTACATCTATTTAGTGGTGTACAGCGACCTGCATCCACCTCCTCCTACCCCTCGGCGATATCTCTATCATTAGCACTGGGATAGTACATCTATTTAGTGGTGTACAGCGACCTGCATCCACCTCCTCCTACCCCTCGGCGATATCTCTATCATTAGCACTGGGATAGTACATCTATTTAGTGGTGTACAGCGACCTGCATCCACCTCCTCCTACCCCTCGGCGATATCTCTATCATTAGCACTGGGATAGTACATCTATTTAGTGGTGTACAGCGACCTGCATCCACCTCCTCCTACCCCTCGGCGATATCTCTATCATTAGCACTGGGATAGTACATCTATTTAGTGGTGTACAGCGACCTGCATCCACCTCCTCCTACCCCTCGGCGATATCTCTATCATTAGCACTGGGATAGTACATCTATTTAGTGGTGTACAGCGACCTGCATCCACCTCCTCCTACCCCTCGGCGATATCTCTATCATTAGCACTGGGATAGTACATCTATTTAGTGGTGTACAGCGACCTGCATCCACCTCCTCCTACCCCTCGGCGATATCTCTATCATTAGCACTGGGATAGTACATCTATTTAGTGGTGTACAGCGACCTGCATCCACCTCCTCCTACCCCTCGGCGATATCTCTATCATTAGCACTGGGATAGTACATCTATTTAGTGGTGTACAGCGACCTGCATCCACCTCCTCCTACCCCTCGGCGATATCTCTATCATTAGCACTGGGATAGTACATCTATTTAGTGGTGTACAGCGACCTGCATCCACCTCCTCCTACCCAGCGGCGATATCTCTATCATTAGCACTGGAGTACTACAGCTATTTAGTGGTGAACGGCCACATGCACACACACACACACACCCCTCCTCCTACCCCTCGGCGAAATCTCTATCATTAGCACTTGGATAGTACATCTATTTAGTGGTGTACAGCGACCTGCATCCACCTCCTCCTACCCCTCGGCGATATCTCTATCATTAGCACTGGGATAGTACATCTATTTAGTGGTGTACAGCGACCTGCATCCACCTCCTCCTACCCCTCGGCGATATCTCTATCATTAGCACTGGGATAGTACATCTATTTAGTGGTGTACAGCGACCTGCATCCACCTCCTCCTACCCCTCGGCGATATCTCTATCATTAGCACTGGGATAGTACATCTATTTAGTGGTGTACAGCGACCTGCATCCACCTCCTCCTACCCCTCGGCGATATCTCTATCATTAGCACTGGGATAGTACATCTATTTAGTGGTGTACAGCGACCTGCATCCACCTCCTCCTACCCCTCGGCGATATCTCTATCATTAGCACTGGGATAGTACATCTATTTAGTGGTGTACAGCGACCTGCATCCACCTCCTCCTACCCCTCGGCGATATCTCTATCATTAGCACTGGGATAGTACATCTATTTAGTGGTGTACAGCGACCTGCATCCACCTCCTCCTACCCCTCGGCGATATCTCTATCATTAGCACTGGGATAGTACATCTATTTAGTGGTGTACAGCGACCTGCATCCACCTCCTCCTACCCCTCGGCGATATCTCTATCATTAGCACTGGGATAGTACATCTATTTAGTGGTGTACAGCGACCTGCATCCACCTCCTCCTACCCCTCGGCGATATCTCTATCATTAGCACTGGGATAGTACATCTATTTAGTGGTGTACAGCGACCTGCATCCACCTCCTCCTACCCCTCGGCGATATCTCTATCATTAGCACTGGGATAGTACATCTATTTAGTGGTGTACAGCGACCTGCATCCACCTCCTCCTACCCCTCGGCGATATCTCTATCATTAGCACTGGGATAGTACATCTATTTAGTGGTGTACAGCGACCTGCATCCACCTCCTCCTACCCCTATTTAGTGGTGTACAGCGACCTGCATCCACCTCCTCCTACCCCTCGGCGATATCTCTATCATTAGCACTGGGATAGTACATCTATTTAGTGGTGTACAGCGACCTGCATCCACCTCCTCCTACCCCTCGGCGATATCTCTATCATTAGCACTGGGATAGTACATCTATTTAGTGGTGTACAGCGACCTGCATCCACCTCCTCCTACCCCTCGGCGATATCTCTATCATTAGCACTGGGATAGTACATCTATTTAGTGGTGTACAGCGACCTGCATCCACCTCCTCCTACCCCTCGGCGATATCTCTATCATTAGCACTGGGATAGTACATCTATTTAGTGGTGTACAGCGACCTGCATCCACCTCCTCCTACCCCTCGGCGATATCTCTATCATTAGCACTGGGATAGTACATCTATTTAGTGGTGTACAGCGACCTGCATCCACCTCCTCCTACCCCTCGGCGATATCTCTATCATTAGCACTGGGATAGTACATCTATTTAGTGGTGTACAGCGACCTGCATCCACCTCCTCCTACCCCTCGGCATCCACCTCCTCCTACCCCTCGGCGATATCTCTATCATTAGCACTGGGATAGTACATCTATTTAGTGGTGTACAGCGACCTGCATCCACCTCCTCCTACCCCTCGGCGATATCTCTATCATTAGCACTGGGATAGTACATCTATTTAGTGGTGTACAGCGACCTGCATCCACCTCCTCCTACCCCTCGGCGATATCTCTATCATTAGCACTGGGATAGTACATCTATTTAGTGGTGTACAGCGACCTGCATCCACCTCCTCCTACCCCTCGGCGATATCTCTATCATTAGCACTGGGATAGTACATCTATTTAGTGGTGTACAGCGACCTGCATCCACCTCCTCCTACCCCTCGGCGATATCTCTATCATTAGCACTGGGATAGTACATCTATTTAGTGGTGTACAGCGACCTGCATCCACCTCCTCCTACCCCTCGGCGATATCTCTATCATTAGCACTGGGATAGTACATCTATTTAGTGGTGTACAGCGACCTGCATCCACCTCCTCCTACCCCTCGGCGATATCTCTATCATTAGCACTGGGATAGTACATCTATTTAGTGGTGTACAGCGACCTGCATCCACCTCCTCCTACCCCTCGGCGATATCTCTATCATTAGCACTGGGATAGTACATCTATTTAGTGGTGTACAGCGACCTGCATCCACCTCCTCCTACCCCTCGGCGATATCTCTATCATTAGCACTGGGATAGTACATCTATTTAGTGGTGTACAGCGACCTGCATCCACCTCCTCCTACCCCTCGGCGATATCTCTATCATTAGCACTGGGATAGTACATCTATTTAGTGGTGTACAGCGACCTGCATCCACCTCCTCCTACCCCTCGGCGATATCTCTATCATTAGCACTGGGATAGTACATCTATTTAGTGGTGTACAGCGACCTGCATCCACCTCCTCCTACCCCTCGGCGATATCTCTATCATTAGCACTGGGATAGTACATCTATTTAGTGGTGTACAGCGACCTGCATCCACCTCCTCCTACCCCTCGGCGATATCTCTATCATTAGCACTGGGATAGTACATCTATTTAGTGGTGTACAGCGACCTGCATCCACCTCCTCCTACCCCTCGGCGATATCTCTATCATTAGCACTGGGATAGTACATCTATTTAGTGGTGTACAGCGACCTGCATCCACCTCCTCCTACCCCTCGGCGATATCTCTATCATTAGCACTGGGATAGTACATCTATTTAGTGGTGTACAGCGACCTGCATCCACCTCCTCCTACCCCTCGGCGATATCTCTATCATTAGCACTGGGATAGTACATCTATTTAGTGGTGTACAGCGACCTGCATCCACCTCCTCCTACCCCTCGGCGATATCTCTATCATTAGCACTGGGATAGTACATCTATTTAGTGGTGTACAGCGACCTGCATCCACCTCCTCCTACCCCTCGGCGATATCTCTATCATTAGCACTGGGATAGTACATCTATTTAGTGGTGTACAGCGACCTGCATCCACCTCCTCCTACCCCTCGGCGATATCTCTATCATTAGCACTGGGATAGTACATCTATTTAGTGGTGTACAGCGACCTGCATCCACCTCCTCCTACCCCTCGGCGATATCTCTATCATTAGCACTGGGATAGTACATCTATTTAGTGGTGTACAGCGACCTGCATCCACCTCCTCCTACCCCTCGGCGATATCTCTATCATTAGCACTGGGATAGTACATCTATTTAGTGGTGTACAGCGACCTGCATCCACCTCCTCCTACCCCTCGGCGATATCTCTATCATTAGCACTGGGATAGTACATCTATTTAGTGGTGTACAGCGACCTGCATCCACCTCCTCCTACCCCTCGGCGATATCTCTATCATTAGCACTGGGATAGTACATCTATTTAGTGGTGTACAGCGACCTGCATCCTATCATT
>NW_024535394.1:0-13088 GCF_016097555.1 Gigantopelta aegis
ACATGGTATTAAACTGAGAATCGTGTAATTATTACATATATATTAAGCTAACATTTATATTAACTTTTTTGAGAGCTAATGCATCACATTTGAAAAACTATTTCTTTTTCCAGGGACAGAAGACAAATCAAAGAAGAATTGGATAATTTAATTTTTAAAATACAAAAAAGAAAAGAAAAACTAGCTTACTAAAAAAAAAAAAATAACAGGTCTATGGGTATGATGCCTTGTCAATGACAATAATCGGGGCACATTCGCATATATTTGTTATTAACAATTCGACTGAACCACCTTTATGTGATCTACGATTCGCCCGCTATCCTGTCAACGCCAGGTGTATTATTTGTGCCGACAAGGTTAACGCTCTTGATTAAACAAATATTTTTTTCAGGAAATAAGTGTATGATTTAAAAATATTTATTCAAATATAATACTCACTATATATATATATTGTAGTAATATCCATATTTTTAAAACTGTATTGATCTACATCTTAGTTTACGTTTTCAAATTTTAGCGCCCTTATTTGCTTGCATGAAAAACGATTGGCGTGTGACCTCACATTTTTTAATGATGTCACTCACTAATGCATAAAATAAACATGCAGACGACACTTCGATAGATATTTTGGGCATGATCGCTATAAATTACAAAAACTACAAATGTTTTAATTATCATACAGGATATGTGTTTTTGACCTATTTTGGTTCCTATGTAGAAAAAACTAATTTTTAAAGTAACACATACTTTCTTAGCTATTTGACTGTCCACACATCTTACAGACTTAGAACGTAAACAAACGGTAGGTTTTACTTTAAAAAAAAAGTGAAATCCCAAATAATGAATGAATGAATGAATGAATGTTTAACGACACCCCAGCACGAAAAATACATCGGCTATTGGGTGTCAAACTATGGTAATGCAAATAAATAAAGTGATGATCAATGAATGAATGAATGAATGAATGAATGAATGTTTAACGACACCCCAGCACGAAAAGTGATGATCAACATCAATATAAAAATTCAAGGTTTAAACAAAAACAGTGTAAAGAACTGTGCACAAATACAAATACAAATATCACAGAATTTTACGGACACCGAATTTTACTCTAAACTTCAATTTGTGCTGTATTGGCCATTCTCAAAGAGAATGTTACACCCCTGCACCACGGTGAGGTTACAGCACGCGCAGGGGCGACTTAATAGAGACAGCGACTCAACAGGGGTGAGAGTATTTATTTTCTGTCTATCATTTTTGAATGACGTCAGTCTTTGAATAACGTTGCATACAAGAACAACTGCTTCCGTTTTTAGAAGGCAGACAACGTTCAATATAAAATTGTTATTTATTTCACCGTCTTTGAAGAAAGGACGATTTTCAAAAAGTACCATTTGTTAAACGTTATATTTGTCCACCACTGCAAACACATAGTTCTTCAAACTAAATCAGAATAAGAAAATTAACTTACTATTTTCAAGTCTTGATCCAGTCGGCCCCTGCGTGTGCTGTAACCTCACCGTGGTGCAGGGGTGTAACATTCTCTTTGAGAATGGCCAATACAGCACAAAATTTAAGTTTTGAGTAGAATTCAGTATCCGTAAAATTCTGTGATATTTGTGTTTTTGCACAGTTCTTTACACTGTTTTTGTTTAAGTCTTATTTTTATATTGATGTTGATCATCACTTTATTTATTTGCATTACCATAGTTTGACACCCAATAGCCGATGTATTTTTCGTGCTGGGGTGTCGTTAAACATTCATTCATGCATTCATTCATTCATGCATGATCCAGTCGATTTCTAACACTGACAAAATCTCTCACAATGATCCAAATGAATCTTCTTCTAACAATGACAAAATATCTCAAACGAATCTCCTAACAATGACGTAGTAGATCGAATAACAATCGTGACAAATTGAACCGTATCTAGCCTTTTTATACTCTTCGCGCCAGCCTAAGTAGGTCAGGGGCCGGGTCAGTAGGTCAGTAGGACGTTGCACACGGCACAGTAGGCCAGTCTAAATAGGTCACGGTCAGTCCAAGTAGGTCAGTAGGACGAGGTCACGTGACGTCATCAAGGTCAAGGTCACGGAAAGTAGGTCATGGCACCCGGTAGGCCTTGTTACTACTTCTGGGACAGTTACCAGCAGTTTCAATCAGCTCAAACCAGCCCCGAAGTGGAAGACCTCGCATAACAACTGCAGCACAAGATCGCTACATCCGGGTTCTGTACTTTCGTCACCGAACTGCCACAGCAACGAACAGAAAGAAAGAAAGAAATGTTTTATTTAACGACGTACTCAACACATTTTATTTACGGTTATATGGCGTCAGACATATGGTTAAGGTAGTACTAAACCAAATAACTTCCGGCTGGGTCAAAGTTGGAGGTGCACCGAACTTTTGCTAGAGAAGTGAACACCACAAGTCCTGTGATTGGTTATAAATGTGAGTGTGTTGGTTGTAAAAAAAATTAGTTTCATCTGGGCTAAAAATGTATGCAATTTTATTTCATCTAGTACCACTGTGTCAAGTAGCCTTGTGCTTGGAACATGTATGGGGTACCTGTAAAACAAAAGTACTCGAATTTTGTGCGAAACTAGGGTAGTCATAGACGCTACCCGTTATCTCAGAAACGAGCAGCTTGACCCCCATTTTTTTCTGATTCACTTTAAGTGTAAGGGGTGGTAGTATTTATATCCGTGGCGTTTATGTTAAACAAAAACAGTGTAAAGAACTGTGCAAAAACACAAATATCACAGAATTTTACGGATACTGAATTTTACTCAAAACTTCAATTGTGTGCTGTATTGGCATTCTCAAAGAGAATGTTACACCCCTGCACCACGGTGAGGTTACAGCACACGCAGGGGTCGGTCCATCGAAGAATTAGTTCTTTAGTGAACGGTTTCCTGAGATATGACATTCTAACCAGATCGTCCACGTTAAATATAAACTTTTGTAATGGTGTGTTTGCCTTCACTATCATAGTTTCTAAGTACAGATGGCGCCAAAATTTGATCTGGTTGTCATGATTCACCTCCGCTGGAGCCCATTTACCTAAACTCGCATGAATGGTATGGTTGTAATTATAGATTAAGTCTTGCAACACCTCGAGATATCGCTTGGTGTTATTGTGTGTCATGAACCTCGTCAAAAGTGATTGTAGAGTTCTATCGAGTCTTTCGACTTAATTCGCTTTAATGTTCTCGTTTTGTGTCACAATCAATTTAATCTTCATCTTTTCGGCATAAGTTCTAAAAACACCTCTAAATTCACCACCTTTATCTACTCGTACCTTTTTAGGAACACGTCCATCTTTTTACATGGATTTAAAACGTTCTAAGACCGTCTCTGGGTTTTTTATTTTTTAAAGGTAGGGTCAACTCCAACAAGAGCCTTATGTGTTGGAAAGATGCATACCCGGACCACCAACACATACTGACACTTTAGCAAATGAAAAACACGTAATTTTAGAGTTAATAAAAAACCGTGATTATTCCTGCTAACTGGGGGCAGTCATTTTGTTTCGTTTTGGTGACGTCCGGTGGGATAGTTTGGGGCGAAGTGACGTCAGCTCCTGACCATCTCCTGTATGTACAGTGTAAACAAAAGCAGTAATTTTCGACAAGGCGCTTCTCTTTGATCAACCTGACTTGTAAAACAGCATAAATGACGTAATAATATAATAAACTATTTAACTAAATATATTTCAAGTTGCGGAACAAAATGGGGTTATAGTATTTTTCTCTGTTTAATAATCCAAAGGAAAAATGTACACTATTACGCCTATTGATATGCTACATTGGAGCAAAAATGACAACCCACGATACCCAAGTGATAATTTTGTTTTCTTTGGGACTACGTAATTGGTCAGTTCTGTGGTTTTAGATGGAAAAGTCTACTTAATCAATAGTTTTACAGAACTATTTGCAGTAATAAACCATGTCCATTACAATTTTAGGGGCGACAGGTAATATTCCACAATACCGGTATGTATTTTTGTGTCTAGACAGCATCAATTAATTGGCTCGTCTGGTTACCAATCAAATACACACCTGCCAATCAGAAATCACAGGTAGAAGCAACTAACAGCATAGACCAAAAAACTAAGAAAACACTCCGTGTATCATTTCAGTACGTAGGTTAATGCATGGGAAAAACATTGTTAATTGTTTCGACTTGTTGTGTAGCCACTTTAACAATGGTATTTTATTTCGTATTGAAAAATAATATATATAGTGCTGGATATACTTACTGTTGGCTTACTGGGATGTGTATTATTACAGAACATTGCAATGTATGACTATTTATCATCCCGTAAAAACCAGGTAGATTGTGTTTCTCTAGTTCTAAGGCTCATTCCTGACGTGAGCGTTAAGTATTACGTAACCACCAGCTCGCCAGAGGGCGTACTGACTGAGATGGTACAAAATGGCTTGGCCCGTTATATATAATAGTCGTCACATTTAACCGTTTTATTAATTAACTATACGATTATACGTGTTGATATTAAGCAATAATGTGCATTATATATCGTTGAATATGCATACCAGGCCAAATGCCTTAATTGTCCTCTCCTTTAAAGGAACAACCCATGCATATCTAGACAAAATATCAATAGCGACAAGCAGATAACGCATACCATCGTTCCATTTGCTGTAACGAGACACGTCGGCTAAATCTAAATCAAACTGTTCATCTACAGTGTTCACTCTTACTTTAAGACGACGAAATCGTTGTCTTACTGGTTTATGAAGACTATATGCCTCGTGATCATTTAGAAAGTTTTTCAATTTGTTTAGTTTAAAGTTGGATAGGCCTCGCCTCTTCCACGACTTTTGAAATTTAGAAGGACCATAAAATGATCCAGGCATACGAGGGTTAAAATAATACTGTTCTAAAGTGTTCCTATCATCTCTCTTCACCGACTGTTTCTCGTCAGTAGCTATAACACAAATGGTGCCAAATAAAAACCGTTTTCCAATAAATACACAAAGAACAACCATGTTTAATTAATGATGATTTATTCAACATGTATTATTTAAATGTCTCATGCTGTAAAGGTCACACATCTAATGATACGAGTATGCGACGTAATCATGGAATTAGAATAACTATGCAATAATGTCACGATTTCACAAAGCCACAACATGTCTTTCTGATGCTGTCATTCTTCTGTCTGATCACACCGACCATATTAATATAGTCACAATTTGGTGACCATTTCTTGTGTTCCTCCCAAGGGTTATCCATAACTTCCCATCCTTTGAGCACGACGTTGCATTTGAAACAGTAGCACATATCTGCATGGTTAAGATACACCAGACCTGCATGAGCCATGTCTCTGGGAGATTGTTTCATTTGTGGTGGCCAATCTGTAAATGATGACAAACGTTTTTCAAATAAAATCCAATCTGAACAACTGCTAGTCCTTTAACCCACAGAATCGGTGCAAATATCAACCATGGTATCTTCTGTCACTGTTTTGTGTTTGTGTTTGTTTCAGACAAATGATGTGTGGACTAAAATTCTGGCTATTTAAAGGGTCAAGACCATAATACTAGACAATCACCTTCGACTTTCTCATCAAACGATCTATTAAAATTACTTTTAAACCCAGTCTACCAGGACATATTTACGCAAAGAGAAAAAAGATGCTCCATTTGTATGTATTTCAAAACTTGAGATTTCAAAGCGTCCAACCATTCATCTGTCTTAAAATGTGTATTTAAATAGTCTCGGCATTGATAAGACAACAGTACACTGCTAGATACACGGTCTTTTGTGTAGGGATCATCACGTACCAGTTTGATCCACTTGTGAATAACCCCCAGTTCGTCTAATTCGGTCCAAGCCATGTTATAGTACTGCTCAATGTTTTCAGTAGCAGTTTTATCACAACAGACGTGAATGACTTCCTCCTCAAACATACACCCGAAACAGAGTTCTGTAGACAATATCTTGATAATTTTGGCTAGATTCATGCTATAGCACAATGTCAGCAGAGATTCGATGTAATGTTTCATGTCGACAGAGTCCACCTCGTCTACGTGACACATTGGCAACATTTTCTTCACGATCACTCGCTTGGTCTGTTCCGAATCGTCTTGACAACTACTCTTAGCATTCTGAACGCATTGATGTCGGTCTTGAAACCACATTCGCGATTCCCTAACAGTATTCTCCGATAGATGATCGGGGGATTTTTGAACGCATTTCCAAGCATAAAAACACTTCTCCATAAAAATGCTTCTCCATAATGATATCCACTATGAATGACAATGCCAAGTTGACAAAGTGGGTTTTATAGTATAAGATGACATCATACTTATAATTATAACGATTGGATGAATTTAAATTGTTGATATTGTTCATTTCTATAAAAATGCCACGATGAGGAAAATTTCCAATTTAAACCAGACCCACATATTATTATTATATACAGCAAACAGGGATTGATCTGGCTACCTTTGGCCCCCCCCCCCCCCCCCCCCCCTCCCCGCTTCTATTGTTAGGGACAAAGTACGCTTTATGTTTGTCATACCTTAGAAATTCAAACAAAACTAAAACTAATTTATTAATTTTTTAACGCGAAAACAAATACTGAACAACTTGGATTTATGTTGTTATTGAGTTTTGGGGGTTTTCTTTTCTTTTTGTTTTTGAAAAAACAACCTTAAATGGAAGGGCTAACTTTAAACGTAAAATATATAGATTAACTTGTAAATTGTACGATACTTTCGTAAGATCTAAAATTAGAATTCAATAGAAAAGGACTAATATGGCAGGACTAAAGGAGATGTCACTACGTACAACTGGTTTCAAATATCCTTAAACCGGCTTTCAACAATGACACACCTATGTATTTAATAAAGTATTTCATCGTCGCTGTACATATAACTATTAAACAAAAAAAACCTACTTTCAATATATATCTTTTGTACACATCCACTTGCTCCTACTGAAGAAAAACTAAGGTCATCCAGTCATTATTCGCTAAAGCCCACCTGTCAATCAAACGACGTCATGCATAATTAACCTACATCTGTCAATCAAATGACGTCATGCATAAGTAACCAACATCTGTCAATCATATGACCACGTGATACATTAGACTACGCCCACATCCTACTTTCTCTCTACTCGGAGCACTCACTCAGGGTTTGTAGTCAATATCTGGATTAAAAATCCCATGCCTCGATTGGGATCCGAACCCAGTACCTACCAGCTTGTAGACCGATGGCCTGCCACGACGCCGGTCTAGCCTACTAATTACCTATGTCCCCTCCCCTCCGGTTGGACCGGCAAGAGACTAGCCTACTAATTACCTATGTCCCCACCCCTCCGGTTGGACAGGCAAGAGACTAGCCTACTAATTACCTATATCCCCACCCCTCGAGTTGGACAGGCAAGAGACTAGCCTACTAATTACCAATATCCCCACCCCTTAGGCTGGACCGGCAAGAAAGAAAGAAAGAAATGTTTTATTTAACGACGCACTCAACACATTTTATTTACGGTTATATGGCGTCAGACATATGGTTAAGGACCACACAGATTCTAAGAGGAAACCCGCTGTCCCCACTACATGGGCTACTCTTCCGATTCGCAGCAAGGGATCTTTTATTTGCGCTTCCCACAGGCAGGATAGCACAAACCATGGCCTTTGTTGAACCAGTTATGGATCACTGGTCGGTGCAAGTGGTTTACACCTACCTATTGAGCCTTGCGGAGCACTCACTCAGGGTTTGGAGTCGGTATCTGGATTAAAAATCCCATGCCTCGACTGGGATCCGAACCCAGTACCTACCAGCCTGTAGACCGATGGCCTGCCACGACGCCGGTGGACCGGCAAGACACTAGCCTACTAATTACCTATATCCCCACCCCTCCGGCTGGACCGGCAAGAGACTAGCCTACTAATTACCTATATCCCCACCCCTCCGGCTGGAGCGGCAAGAGACTAGCCAACTAATTACCCATATCCCCACCCCTCCGGTTGGACCGGCAAGAGACTAGCCTACTAATTACCCATATCCCATCCCCTCGGGTTGGACCGGCAAGAGACTAACCTACTAATTACCTATATCCCCACCCATCGGGCTGGACCGGCAAGATACTAGCCTACTAATTACCTATATATCCCCTCCCCTCGGGTTGGACCGGCAAGAGACTAGCCTACTAATTACCTATATCCCCACCCCTCAAGTTGGACAGGCAAGAGACTAGCCTACTAATTACCTATATCCCCACCTCTCGGGCTGGACCGGCAAGAGACTAGCCTATTAATTACCTATATCCCCACCCCTCCGGCCGGACCGGCAAGAGACTAGCCTACTAAGTACCCATATCCCATCCCCCCCTCCGGTTGGACCGGCAAGAGACTAGCCTACTAATTATCCATATCCCCTCCCCTCCGGTTGGACCGGCAAAAGACTAGCCTACTAATTACCTATATCCCCTAAATACCCATATCCCCACCCCTCCGGCTGGACCGGCAAGAGACTAGCCTACTAATTACCCATATCCCCACCCCTCCGGCTGGACCGGCAAGAGACTAGCCTACTAATTACCCATATCCCCTCCGGTTGGACCGGCAAAAGACTAGCCTACTAATTACCTATATCCCCTCCCCTCGGGATGGACCGGCAAGAGACTAGCCTACTAATTATCCATATCCCCTCCCCTCCGGTTGGACCGGCAAAAGACTAGCCTAGTAATTACCTATATCCCCTAAATACCCATATCCCCACCCCTCCGGCTGGACCGGCAGGAGACTAGCCTACTAATTACCCATATCCCCACCCCTCCGGCTGGACCGGCAAGAGACTAGCCTACTAATTACACTTGCTTAGTTAATGTGCATGCATGCCGTGTAAATAGCCATCCATCGTCAGCGAATAGACACGGTACCGTATACACAGCCACTGCGGAAAGCCATGTACTAACGGCGTATGACAAATATAGCACATCTGATTTTACAAAAATGATATAAATATCCCACAATTATTATCAAGCATGTTGTAATATTTAGAACAAAATATATGTTAAATATATTAGTAAGTCGTAAGTCGCAAATGAAAAAACGACGAGAATATATAACTTACGATAAATAGGACAGAGAGGGACATGACCGGTTTTTGTTACGCTTTTCTTTTAAAGTAGAACAGATTGCGATACGGCCATAGTTGACCAACGTGTATGCACTTCTCAGTTTAACTATGAGCCATAAACATATCTCGTAGCCGGTGGTAATGTATACACATCTTAGTTTGACTATTCGCCATTTTACTGTTTGTACACTGAATATGATGTGAGCGGTTAACTGAGCAGACAGGTTGCCAGTCTAAGAGGATTGCCACTGATATCAAGTAGCCTATTTTACTGTTTGTGCACCGATGGTGATTGTGGGTAGGGCGTAGTAGCCGGTAGTAATGGAAGTAAGGTTTACTGTATGGGCACTGACTGTGATTGGGGGCCGCGTGTGATATAGAGGGTTCCCGGATTAGACGGATTACTCACAGTGCCTTGCGGTCGGCCATATTGATAGGCAGCTCAGCGTATCGTGATCTTTTTATCGTCATTGTTTACTGCGCGAGGAAATTAAAACTTTGGAGAAAGTGGTATTTAAATTGAAGTCCCATAAACCAGAAGATTTCGAAAATGATGATGACAAGGTCAAGTATTATACTGGCTTGTCCAGTTTTGTCACACTCATGGCTGTGTTTGATTTGCTAAAAACAGAAATAACAGAAAAATAAGCTTTGTTTGTTGACAAGATTCCAAAAATGTATTATAACACTGATGCGGCTTCGACTAAATCTTTCCATCACTGATCTGAGTTACCGGTTTGGTGTGTCAAATTCTACCATATCGAAGGTGTTTCTGGCTACTGTCAATGTGATGTATGAAAGGCTCCAGCCACTAGTGCGTTGGCCAGACAGAGACGAGCTTCATGACACCATGCCAATGGTTTTTAGAAAATATTTTGGACGTAAAGTAACTAATTATTAACTGTTTTGAGCTTTTTATTGACAGACCATCCAATATGACAGCTCGAGCGCAGACATGGTCAAACTATAAACATCATAACAGCAAAATATCTCATTGGGATTACACCGCAAGGATGGGGTGGAAGAGTGAGGGACAAACATTTGACGGCTAATTGCGACTTTCTGTCAAATTTGATTTATGGGGATGTCATTTTGGCTGACCGAGGTTTCGAGATTCAGGAAATGGTAGCTGTGTACGATATCCAGCTTTTATGGGGGAAATCCCAGCTGACCGCATCTGAAGTGGAATCCACAAGGAAAATTGCAAATGTGAGGATTCATGTCGAGCGAGTAATTGGCTGTGTACGACAAAAATTTACCATTCTTGGAGGGACATGCCCCATTGACCTTCTGATTACAAAAGAAAATTCAAAACCACTTTTATATAAAGTTGTTTTTGTTTGTTGTGCACTTACAAATATGTGTCCACCAGTTGTGCCATTTGAATGACAGCAAACAATATATATTTTTACAGAACAGCAGCCATGAAGGACTTGAGACATGTAAGAAAAATAATTTCAAAACTCCAAACCCAACATGTCTGCAGTTTTATTACTTTTTTCATCTGTTGAGATTTTGTTTTCTCACAGGAAACTGTAGTAACCCAAGCTGCACTGACGAGCCCTGGGTTGGGCGAAACATGTTACCATGTTATTTGTTGTATCAAACAGTAGATTGTGCCTCAAATCTTGAAACTAATATATAAAACATATTACAGCCGAATAATTTAATACATGTATTGAGAAATTTAGTAACATTCTTGGTGGATGTTAGAAATTAGTTTGCTATGTTTGATTAGTTTTGTCAATATCAGCTTTCCTTTTATAGTTGCCAATCGTCAAGCTGTCAGTATTTGTAATTACATGTTGCTGGTCAATTTGTACCGGATTTGGTCATTTCGAAAACCAAGGTCATTCCGTACTTCATTTAGTACTATAAAATAAATAAATCTACAAATAATGCAAACACCTTTGCAATATTTATAAACAGTTTTTGCTTTGCTAACTAACCATTTAACACTCATGTTTTTGACGTTGCAGTATTGCATATTCTAATCTTTATTACTGTTATTGTCAGACTCGAATGTTTCTTGTGTTTTCACTGAACATTCATATTTAATAATTTATTTAAGACTTCAAATACCTTTGACCGAAGTGAAATATGGTACTTACAACTATGACCCCTGCGTGTGCTGTAACCTTAGCGTGGTGCAGGGGTGTAACATTATCTTTGAGAATGGCCAATACAGCACAAATTGAAGTTTAGAATAAAAGTCAGTATCCGTCTGTGATATTTGTATAAAAAAAATTTGTATTTTTGCACAGTTCTTTACACTGTTTTTATTTATATCTTGAATTTTTCTATTGATACCATCACCGTATATGTTTCCATTACCATAGTTTGACACCCAATAGCCGATGTATTGTTCGTGCTGGGGTGTCGTTAAACATTCATTCATTCATTCTATATTCTAAGCACAAAACAATAACGTCTTACGTGTGCTTTACACTGCAACCTGCCTATCAACATGGCCGACCGCGCAGAATCATGGGTAATATTGCTATTTTTAGCTCTAAGCCGAGAACCCTCTATAACTGCCCCAGCTCCGTCTTTATCTTTCGATGGACCGTTCAAAATTGCGCCTAATTTTCTTCATAAAAATGCGCACTTTTACCGTTTGGCATTAATCCAACGGGACATCAAAAAATTTCCTTAAGACTAAAACCACCCTCCGCCTGGTGCTGGGATGTCGTTATACATTCATTCATTCATTGTTCGTGCTGGAATGTCGTTAAACATTCATTTATTCATTGTTCGTGCTGGGGTGTCGTTAAACATTCATTCATTCATTGTTCGTGCTGGAATCTCGTTAAACATTCATTCATTCATTGTTCGTGCTGTGGTGTCGTTAAACATTCATTCATTCATTGTTCGTGCTGTGATGTCGTTAAACATTCATCAATCCATTCAGGTTAGAAGTGAACATACCTCACTCAGCCTATAATCTTAGTGTGGAGACACAGCCTAATTGACCTGCTGTGGGACTCTGTACAAAATCCCTCCAAGGTAAATTGGACCCCCACTCTCCAAACTGTTGACAGAAAGTATGAGAGGTTTTTAATTTCCAGACCACTTGCTGTATTTGTTCCATCCGCTAACAAATTTATTTCAAGTAGGCCTATTGTTTTAAGGTTCGCACATGTAGCAGCCTTTGGCATTACTATAGTTTGACACCCACTTATAGCCAATGTATTTTTCATGCTGGGGTGGCGTTAAACATTCATTCACTAATGCCTTTGTGATATCGATATTATATGTTTAGTCACCCCCTACTCCCTGCAACAGTGTGTACAGACCCATTAGCTCTGGATCAAGTGTGCTGTAACCTCACCGTGGTGCAGGGGTGTAACATTATCTTTGAGAATGGCCAATACAGCACAAAATTGATGTTTTGAGTAAAATTCTGTGATATTTGTGATTTTGCAGTTCTTTACACTGTCTTGAATTTGTATATTGATGTTGATCATCACTTTATTTATTTGCATTACCATAGTTTGACACCCAATGGCCGATGTATTGTTCGTGCTGGGGTGTCGTTAAACATTCATTCATTCATTCATTCAGTGTTTGTATTTTTGCACAGTTCTTTACACTGTTTTTGTTTGAACCTTGAATTTTTATATTGATGTTGATCATCACTTTATTTATTTGCATTACCATAGTTTGACACCCAATAGCCGATGTATTTTTCGTGCTGGGGTGTCGTTAAACATTCATTCACGAATGGAACTCCTTTCGATAGTCAGCGCCATTGTTCATTGCTTCTTGTGTGTTTATTATGGTTAAACGGCAGTAGTATATTTTATACGTGGCGGGGACAACAATGGAATACAATAGAAAACGCCACCGTGCACCGCCGGAACAATGGCCGACGCCACCAGTACAATGGGTGCATACCTGTTATCTTTCAAGGTCATCTTTCAAGGTCATACAGATTATGTTTCAAGGTCATATTTCAAGATCATAC
>NW_024535395.1:0-13441 GCF_016097555.1 Gigantopelta aegis
TCCTATATTACCTGTTGGTATCATCGAATAAGTTGTCCACAGGTTAGCATCATATTAAGTATATGTACATAATTTAAGACCCTCTATCAACTGTATTAATATTAGATAGATGGAATGAACTATAATGGACAAATATTTAGACAGATAAGTTGATGAAGGAATGGGTAGAAAATGAGTGCATGGATGGATGAGTAAATGAAGTAATGAATGGATAAATGTCTGGGTACTGATTTCTAGACATACAAGAAACTTCTGATTGTTTCCTGTTTTGTTTCCTGATTGTTATCATTCTACTTTATTTACTCTTACAGTCCTACACTGGAAATCCACCTAGTGATGAATTAATTGCATTAAGAAAAGAGACTCGTAGCAAAATTCTACATATCTAAGGGCCATATTATACCATCACTTGATAATCCTTATGTTATAGCTAAGCCACCCACAAGGTCAGTATGTCATTTTGTTGTATTTTCGTAAGTTATTGGTTTATTCATTTGTTATCATCAATAGATGGAAAAAACTCAAAGGCAGACTTCGTAGTCGTTCAGTTTACTACTTTTACAGATGAACATGACACAATGCTTTCTAAAACAAAGTCCTTTACTACACCTCCAACCACACCCACTCTTCCAACTGACAAACCAATCGCTCTGTTTCTGTGTCAAACCCAATTTACCCACCAGGATCAATCATAGGTCAGCAATATATAACATCAATAATATGATGTAGTATTCTAAATGTAATTTATATTGTGGCAACAAAAATTTAATATTGGATGTAAGGATTTTATAAACTTCCACAGTTTGGTGCTTTGGAACTTTTTGAGTTATCTTATAACTCAATCATTGCTTTGATATTATTGAGAAAGCATTATAATGTTTAGGATGATTGGTAATACATTTCTATGGAAGAATCAATTGTATCTCATTCCAGTAGCATTTATGTCATGTAATCTAAGGACTATTATTAAATTTTTAGGATTTTAGGATACATATTTAGCACCTTAATTATACTAAGTCATTTTTGTCATAAGATGTCATTAAATATCACTTTCTTGTGCCTCAGAGTATCAATAATATTGTTTGCATGCCATTTTTTGAATACGATTTAGAATTAAAGGGCTACTATTTAGCTTGGGCCATTACTGCAAATCAAAAATGTCTTTTAAAAATGTGTCATTTCGACAGCTACCAACTACAGGTATCTAATGTTAAAATATAAAATGATATATTTGAATAAGCAAGAAATATTTTTTTTAATTTGAACTCAGGATGTCTGAATATTACATTCCATTTGTTTTTGACTTTGCAATGGAAGTTCTTTCTTTTATGGAGATTATACAGTCTTATTAACTATGTACAATTTGATTAGATGAATTTATCACTGACAATGTTATAGTCATTATTAATATCTAGTAATTTCTTTTTCTTCATTTGATTATAGACTCACCTTCTGTAAGTTTTCAAATTGATGATGATGTTAAAGAGGATGAGATTGACAAACAGATTGTTAATAGAGAAGAAACTAAGGGAACACAGGAAGATGACAGTGAAAGACAAGGACATTTGGGTAAGTTTAGTTTGAAGTTGTTAACACAAAGATAATGTCTAAGGGCCTTGTGTAAGGCACAGAAAAAGTATTGAGTAAATGTTAGTGTTATTTTTAATAACTATTATGAATAAAATTAAGTGTATTTTAAATTAACTGGACTTCAAGTTTTAATTGAATCAAGAATATGTTAACAAACCTTTTCTTATAGGTCAAGAGTTAGGTCTCAGTGAGCTACATCACCTATTCTCTTTCCTATGAATCCATCTCAGTATACTATTCCAACAGTCAATATGATGAAGTGGATCTGGATACAATTGTAAGTGATCCCTCTCTCTTCATTCATGTAACAACCAATGGTATAATAGTACATTGGCATAATGTCAATATCGTATAGTACATCATTCAGGTCTATGATATTGTGTGGTACAATAGTGTAATGGTAATATGTTATAGTACTTAATGTAGGTGTATGATATTGTGTGGTTGGTATTTATATAATAATCCACATTAGTTCTTATATTCTCTAGGCTCCATGTTTCCATAAACAAGATGACTCAGGATAGTCTGGTAGGAGAACTCATCGTCTAGGTAGGAGAACTCCATCTAAAGAGGAGTTATTAACAGAAGAGGAGATTACAAAGATGATAGATGAGATAATGAAGACATATGAGGATGCTGAAATCACTGAAGATCCTTTTATATCACCACTTTATCTCCTGATGATCTACTAAGAGGACTACCTCCTGTCAATTTAGTAGTAAGTAACTGAATTATCATGTGATTAAAAGGGAATTAAGACATTTTATACTGTCAGGAGTACATAGCCTGTTACATTCCACAATTGATTTGGTTAAAATTAGCACTGCTTTATAGCAATTGGCTACAGAAACAGAAATTGTAGATCATTGCCATAAATGGCATTAGATGTGGACTCAGAAGGTATTTAGATCCTTTGTGACCAAGATGAGTGTTATTCAGAAGATATTTAGATCCATGGTGACTAGACTAAGATGAGTAAGACTCAGAAGGCATTTAGCTCCATTGTGACTAGACCAAGATGATATAGTCTTTCACTTCTCTTCTTATCTACTTACATACTCTTATACTCACCAAACTGTGGTTTAACTTTGTTCTATTGTCTTTTTTCCATTTTAGTTCAAATGCCCAGCCTTTTTTATAATTTAATTTGAATGATCTTTTCTTTAAAGTATCATCTTTACTAAACAGGAATAATATTGTAACAATTGTCTTGAGATTATTTTAATGTTACTGTTGTTGATGCTAGGAATTGGATTATTGCCCTGACTTTCTATGACTGGAGAGTTGGCAGAAGCTATAGAACTATACTCAAAGATATTTTCTTAGCTTCAATTAGTAGCAGCCAATTCATTTCATTGATTGCTAAGTGTTGGAGTGGTTTACTTCATGTCATACATTGCTCTTGAAGTCACATACAAAAAGTAGATTAAAGTCGTAAAAGTGACCACATATAAAAATAATTATACAAACACATCACATGTAGTCTAAAACAACCTTAGGACATGCACCGCAGGCCAGGGTGGAGAAATAGGATACTCTTTTTAAGATGATGTCTGGACTCTCTATACTATGTCTGTGGTCTTTTAATAATTATTATAGAGCCTTAAATTTCTTTACTATTGTAGTCTTTTGTATATTGCTGAACTTAATCTCATATTATTTTGAGAAATACATTTTCTACTCATTTAATTTCTTTCTTATAGGTATGTTCACTTGATCCACTCTTAGATGATGGAGTAATGATGGCTCAACGATTGAAGAGTTTAGGTCAACCAGTAACATTGACTGTAATAGATAACTTGTGTCATGGATTTTTATGCCTTAGAGGTACTGATCAACTTACAGCAGCACATAATAGATGTGTTTCAAATGTTTAAATGAAGCACTTAAGTAATCAATCACAATGTATGTACAGACAATTGTCAATACATTTGTATAATATTTATACTGTATTTTCTTTTCATTGTGATATTGATTTCAAGATGGTATCCCTTATAGTTTCTCATAGCATGTCAGTCAATTCTACATTTTTGAATACTACTTAATCGATTTTTTAATAATTACATACAGCTGTAGGATAGTTCTCAACACTAGTTCATATAGTAACAGTAGCAGGAACCAAAATGTTCATTGTTTGTTTTATCAGCAACTTTAGATTACAAACCAAATACAGGAAATCTTATGAGAAAAACCACACCTATTCAACTTGTGTCAGTCAATTCTAAACTTGTGGATATGACTTGCTACTTAATTGATTTCTTAATGATTAAATATTGTAGGGATAGCAGCTCTCAAAACTATTTTAGTAGCAGGAACCAAAACCCACTCCTATCAAATTACTGAATTAATTATGGATACATTTTGGAAGAAAATTTGTTTTTCCCATATTGATCTAAATTTATCAGAAGCACTTTTAAAACCTACCAGATATTGAACTAATATTTATTGTTCAGTTGTGAATATGTGTTGATAATTTCTGTTATAATGAGGTATCTGTTTAACCTCAATAAAAATTTAACTTACCACAAAAATAACCATGTCCTCAGCTTTAGTTTGTTGTTGTCATTTTTTGTATTCTTTGGGTGATAAGTCTTTGGATCAAATAAAACAAAAGTTATACATTTTACAAGCTAAAATACTATCTTTCTTTGGAAGAGACTATCATCATCCACAAATTTAATTGTAATATGGAAACAAAATGTCAGTCTGAATTATTGGGAACAGGAATGAGTCTGGAGTGTTTAAATTATTGTGTTTTGCGGACTTTTATCATAATGTCTTAAATTATTGTGTGAATGAGTGTGAATTTATAAATATGTAAACGGTTGATATTTTGGACAATTGATTTGAAAATTTAACACTTTATCATGTGACACTGGATTATTCCCTTCATCACATCCAATGTCCTCATCATTAGTTTGAAATGAGGAATATCTAATCCAAGGAAAATGAAAAGTATTTCAAACAAGACACACACCTCCTGTAGCTATAAAATAGTAGACTATCAGACAAAATAAGGTGAGTTACAAATACAATAACAACAATGAAAGAAATATCCAACTTAACAACTATTTACATACAACTATCTTATTACAAGTACATACCAACTATCTTCATTACAAGTACATACCAACTATCTTCATACAAGTACATACCAACTATCTTCATTACAAGTAACATACCAACTATCTCATTACAAGTACCTACCAACTATCTTCATTACAAGTACATACCAACTATCTTCATTACAATTACATACCAACTATCTTCATTACAAGTACATACCAACTATCTTCATTACAAGTACATACCAACTATCTTCATTACAAGTACATACCAACTATCTTCATTACAAGTACATACCAACTATCTTCATTACAAGTACATACCAACTATCTTCATTAAATACATACCAACTATCTTCATTACAAGTACGTACCAACTATCTTCATACGTACCAACTATCTTCATTACATACCAACTATCTTCATTACAAGTACATACCAACTATCTTCATTACAAGTACCTACCAACTATCTTCATTTTTGTTTCTGTAGACATTTGACAGTTTTGGACAATTGATTTGAAAATTTAACACTTCATCATGTGACACTGGATTATTTCCTTCATCACATCCAATGTCCTCATCATTAGTTGCCTCACCCCTAACAACAGAATGAACACAAAAAGATATACAAATATTATACTAGCTAAAATAAAATTAATCTTTTACAATGTTACCATCTACAAACTGAAATAATTATATATACTACAACATGTAAATCTCTTCAAATAATATTATCATATTCTTAAGATGTTACTTACTAGTTTTGGATTGAGCTTAAGGCCTTTATGACAAAGAGTTAAAAAAATATCATTATATTTTTGGAATGAATTAGACTAACTACATATAAACAGAAATATACTATAGAGAAGAAGTATTCTTTGATCATGACAATTACACAATTATCTAATGTAATTAGTACCTTAGTGTTGATATGAGGACACCTAATTGTTTGTCTTGTTCTGCAGAACGTTTGTATTTCTCTACAATTAAAGCTGGATCAGTTGAGGGGTTAATTTGTTTCTCTACAAAACTATTACCACTTGGATCATCAATAACCTAGAGGGAGAGGGAGAGGGAGAGGGAAAGGGATGAGGGAGAGAGAGAGAGAGAGAGAGAGAGAGAGAGAAGAGAGAGAGAAAGGAGAGAGAGGATAGAGGGAGGGACGTAGAGGGAGAGGAGAAAGAAGAGGGAGAGAGAGAGGAGCTTTATTTTGTACAATTGTTTGTACATGACTTAAACCACAGCAAAAGGAGTTCGAACGTTGAGGCAAGCTTGAAGTTTTTTAATAAAATCATCCAACTTTGTAGCAACTCTCGGATGAAGTGTCTACAGAATGGATACATACTGATTAATATACACTGATAGACTCACTAACCCTTCTTGTTGTTGGTCCTGCTCCAATTCTTCAATACTCAGAGATAGAAAAACCCCTCAAGAGTATTAACACTACCTTTCTGCGTGTTAGGTGGGATTTCAAACTCCAAAGATGGTATTGAAAGACTAGCTGAGTCAGCTTTAACTGCAAGACGATTCAAATCCTAAAAATAATAACGCTGTATTAATTTTGTATTTAATTGACAAGTTTGTTCTCACTTGTGGCTGACTTATAGACACTGTGTAACGAATACCTCATCTTGAATGGGCATTTACTCTCTTGTACTTCATTATTCATATGACCACAGTGTGAACATAGGAAAGACATAACTAAAATATCACGAAACAGTGGAATTTTTGTTAATAAAACAACGAGTAACCCCCTATATAATAGAGATAATTATTACTTTGATTTACAATTTCTATTTATACATATTGATACTGTCCTATATACAATGTAATCATGATAATGTGGCTGCTTCATTCATAACTAACTACGCTGTTACATGTCACATGTTATATAAGTTTAGTCATTTTGTGATGATCATCACATGCATAGTTTAAATCATGAAGGCAGTGTCTAGAGTGCTAGTGTATAGAATGTTTGTACTGTAATCGACTACTAGACCTTAAACCTTAAAGAATGGTGTTCCCATTACCGAAAATCTAATATTGTGGGTGCTTCCTTCAAAGTGTAACTACATTGTTACTATATAGTAATGTCACATGTTACTATAAATAGTAAGATGTCATATGTTACTATATTTAAGGTTTACTAGGTCTAGGCCATTTGTTGATGACGTCATCATATATGTATATGTATTTGGTTACCATTTTTTCCACAGGCTAAAACACAATGATTCAAGTTCACTGGTTTCAAGTTCTTCCACATTGCTCGCATCAATAGCTCTAAATAGAGGCTTTGTAAGGGTATCTGAAGTAGCAGGAACAGGATCAGAATCTCCCTGTGTAGCCATGTGTCTGCCTGTAATAGCCACACTTTTATTTCCCCAGTCTTGTACAAGGGCGTGGCTGTCTACTAATAAATTATTTGACAGCAACAGCCACGCCTCTTATAATAATAATAATGATAATAATAGTCAAATCAAATTTATAACGGGTGAGTATTTAGTAGTTGTCCGCTTCATTCTCGGACAAAAGATTGGCTATAAACAAATCTTCTTTGTTGATAGGATGACGTGATTATGACCGCTCAAACTGAAAAAAAGATGTCAGTGCTTTTAAGATGCTCTTTGGAGATGTCCGTCGGGAAATCAATGCTGGACTAAAATGCACAAATCCGTGACTGAAATTGATGGACAATTTATGGACTTATACACGGAGTTGAGCTTATTGATTGATCCCATTGAACGCTATCAAGAAGTATTAGCTGAAAGTGTGTATTTGGCAGTTATTGGCATTAATTAATGCTAATTTTTTTTCTCTGTCTATATAGGAGCTCCATTGTTTGATTTTATTCAAGATGATGGCATACCAATTAAAGCTAATGGCTATCATAGTTTGTTGTACGTATTAAAGGAATTCCTCAGTCATCTTTTGTCTCATCTTCAAAAACATGCTAAAGAAAGAGGCAATGTATTCTATTCACCAGCTGATTCTCTTAGTAATATCACTGCATATACTAGAGCTATGCAAGTAAGGAATTGTAGTCATCGTATTTGATTTTCCTTGGATTTTCACTTACCCATCCGTTCATATATCCATTTCCCCCGTCACCATGAATAATATGTAAACCTAATACTATACATGTCTAGTGCATTAACTTTACAGTCACTACACTAAGAGCTGTACAAAAATTTTGATGACATTGCTTACTCTTGCGAGGCCATTTACTTTGCAAAGTGTCTGCAACCATAACACTTTTGTTTCATCCTCCTTCACCACCAACATACCTTGCGAAACCACAGCCTTTTGATGCTAAACCACGTTGTTTTAATAGTTGATGTGACTGCCTACTGTAGGATCTTGAGATGTTTCTTGCTGGAATGTGGGATTGTTTGAAGTTGCATTTGTTTTTTGTTTTACAATTTCAGTCATCAGCTAAATAAAAACATTACATTGTAGTCTCGTAACCCAGCTCTTTCACATAGAGAGGAAAGGGCTTTGGTGGCTTGCAAGACTAGGTACATTGCTTGTTGACATTAACACATTCAACATAGAGTTAAATTCTTTTTCAAGAATTGTTAACATGATTACGCTACCGGACCCTTTAGCAAAGGGGCTTGTCTCATGAGACTAGCCATTTCTGATATGCTAGTATTAGTTTGTTTTATTTTTTGAGTTGCTTCTTTTTGTCTAGGGTATTGAGATTATGCTACATTATTCTCTAGAGCTCATGAAAGCATGTCAAGCTCCTGAACTACACAATTATGAGTTACGTAAAAGTCTATTATCTCTGACATTTACTGATACTATTTGCCGTGATGCTTTCTATGGACAATGCCTTGGATTTCAAGTATGCTTTGCATATGTATAGCAACTGTGGATATGTTCACACATTATCTGTAAACATTTAATAAATAGTTATAATTAATTTTGTACTAATTATTAATTGGAGCTTTTGTCAATGCAAAGTATTGGTATTGTGCCCAGGTACCCTTATACAGGAAACTACTCGCTTAATTCAGGAAAGGGACTTTAGGCCAATTCATCAGTATAGTAATGTCATAATATATAATTCACAGGGCAAGATGGCTGAACCCAGCCTGATAATGCAATAAGCGGTTATTGCCTCATCCTTGTGATACCTCAAGGACTACTCTTGAAAAGAGCTATACTTTTCCTCTTAAATTCATATCTTTATTTTTATACTTTATTGATAATAATTTGTATGATTAATGACATCATAATGTTAGAGCTTTCTGATTGGTTAGCTAAAAACTAGTAATATTAATATGATTTCAAGCCATTCCTACTCTGTGTTAATTGTCAACCACATTGTCAGGCAAAATCACTAATAACATTAGTTTATAGGAATTGAAGTGGTAATGCTGTTTTTAGTGATATGCTGTTTGTTGAATGAGTATATACATTTATACAATGAATAATGGAGGAATTTGTGTAGTAGATTACTGAATTATTTATAATAGAAGGAATAGAAACCAATTCAGTAGTCAACACTGATCTTGTACATATGTAGTGGCTATATTGTAAGATGTATTTTCAAACACACATTTCAAATTTTTAAAAATGGCAATTAATTCCATTTCATTAGGCTTGCTCCATCATATGGTTTATAATAATTTTAATTGAGAAATAAACTGTTAACAACTCATTATAACTATTCTCTCTTTCATACACAAGTATTCTCAAGGACTTAGGACGATTGTTCAATTCTTGACAGTTGCTATGGCATCATATGATGAACGTTACAGCAATGGTAAAACAACTCATTAGTTGTTTATGGAAAGTAAGTAGAAAATAAAAGAAAGTTAGTTTTATAATGTTATATATATACATGAAAATTCCAATTTTAACTTTACATATTTGCATATAATATATTTATATTACATTTACCTATATAATAGATAAGGACTATATGCTGTAAATAGTTGTGCATCATTTTATCATACTGTTTGTTTATAGCAATTTCATGTGACTCATTAGTTATGTAGTAGTAAATAAGATCCACAATGTATTACTCACATAATGGGTTTCCTCATATAATTAGTTCATCATCTAGACTAATGACTTTAATTGTTTACTACACTGTACAATTAAGATCTTATAGATTCTAATTTAATCAATTCCCTACGTGACTATTACTATATAGTTATAAGTATTATATCCAGGGGGGTAGGAATGAAGTTTAAGTTGAGGGGGGGGCTGACCTTATATTTGGTTGCGTTATTTTATTAAACATCAAAAATGAACAAACAAATTAATTTGTCTGTCGTTAAAGGAAACAAATTCTTTAGCTATTTCTAATAAGTTGATGTTATCAGTATGGTCCTTATGTGTATGTAACAACATGACATGGTTTAGTTGTTCTTGGGTCATAGTACTTTGTAGGTAATTTTATAATTGAGTAAGATTGAAAAAGTGCATTCCGTTCTACTAGTATTTTTGTCATAGCAATTAATTTTACAGAAAGTAACCTCACCACACACAATAATGTGGTGATTGATTGTTAAAGTACACAAATTAACACAATAACCGAGAGGTTATTATGTACATAGTCTTGAGTGCAAATCAGGGGGGGGGTTAGCCCCCTGATTTGAAGTTGGGGGCTTCAGCCCTCCTGCCCCCCTCTTTCCTACCCCTATGATTATATCTAATAATGTTTCCTAGTAAGTACTCGCATATAGCTAGTTTAGTCTATGCATACAACATCTCTAGTAAATCCATATATTTTCCAAAACTCAATAAATGTATTCAACAACCTCCTAATATACAGTACCATATATAAAGTCATATTCATGTATGAAACCCATATAACAAAGTTATATGCTAAAGTGACATATCGATATATCCACTTCTCATCCACTTGTTATTACTGTATGCAACTCTCTTAAAGATGACAATTGTATTTACCTGCTAACAGTTTTGCCACCAACACTCATATAACAACTTATATATATATTATTATGATAGTCAAAAGCATTTCAGTAGCTGCCATCATGAAGAAAAGAAAGTGTCTCTTATACATTATAATAGGACATCACATTTTTGTAAATTACTTTCACTAACTTCAATCACATTGTGGCTTTTAGTATACACTGGTGGTATTGTAATGACAGAGTTTATTGGAAAATCAACACTACATATCCTGGAACCTATACTTACAGAACATAAAATATATTACAAATTACATGATCCACTATAACCTTCAACCTAGAACATAAATATATACAATATACATACATATCCTGGAACCTATACCTTAACCTCAGAACATAAATATATTACAATGCTACATATCCTGGAACCTATACCTTGAACTCAGAACATAAATTTATTAGCTTTGCATTATAGGTTAAAGCCACTTTGTCATAATGTTCCAAATCTTTGGTGCTTTATTACAACCTCTATGACCTTAGAAGATAGTTTTTTTATAACTTTCTTTTGTATTTATCTAGGGAGGTAACTATTTACAAGATTCAACTCAACGTGGTATCAAGGTAGCTGATCTCACTGATGATAGCAGTATCTATTTTGTTAAAGCATTTTTGGTCTATCCCAGAAAAAAACTGCTATCTCAGTATGTCACAATTATACTACAGTGTAAACCAAACAGAAAAAGTTATTAACACAAGTACTGTCATGAAGATGTCATATTTATATTGTAATTATGTCATATTATGAAGACTTTACCACAGTCATATTAATTTACCTATGGTCCTTTTTAAGTGGTCACTATAATGTCAACTGAATCCACCATTTTAATTATGGTACTTGTTCTATATAATCCCCTTGCTGGTATTGTTTGAGGACACTTCTGTATTGTCATTATTTACACAAAAACTAGAAGTTGTCATATATATGTGATGACATTTTGTCAAACTGATTAATTTTTTTTTGTACTAGGCAGCTGCAAAAATTATCAGCCAAAATGTCGATATTTGTGAGCTTTTAGAAGTTCCTGGAGAAAATATTACATTAAAGTAGAAAGAAGTTGCAATAATAACAATCTGTTTTTGTTATTGTATTCCTATTCTCAAAAAGACACTAGATGGGGACCAAGTCACAATTGCTCACCCATGTTCAGATATGAATTACAGGCCAATACCAATGAGATTAATATCTTACAAACGGAGACAAGGGACAAGTGAGTTAATGTTGCATAACAAAACAGATAGTCCACTACAAATATAGTGGAATACCTTATTAATGGGACACTCTGAACTAAGAACATTTCTACTTTGAATTCACAGCACTTGTTTTTAATATTATACTGGTACTTGAACTTACTTTCTGTTGTTTAACATCTTTATCAAGAATACCTTTATATTAAGGAGAGCTTACTCTTTAAGTATCCAGTGTAAAGACTTTTTACTATAGTTTAGATGACTTATCTTAAAATAATAGTTATATTTTTTTTCAGCCATGCAGTGCCTATGTGTTAAAGGGGTCACTTAACCCTCCTTCACCAGGACTTATCATTCATTTTCATGGGGCGGATTTGTTGCTCAGTCATCAAAATTCCATGAGGTAAGTATTCAATTAACATTTTTTCTAATTGATCTCTAATGTTAATCAAATATCTTTTGTTATTGTCTATCTCATTTAGTTCTATTTAAGAAATTGGTCACGTGACTTAGACTGTCCAGTTCTCTCAGTGGACTACTCCCTAGCACCAGAAGCACCTTACCCTCATGGACTGAATGATTGTTTTGTTTGCATATGTATGGGCATTAAACAACTTTGAAATGTTAGGTAAGAAAGACTGGAATTTTCAGATTCACAACTGAAAGTGCAAGAACTATTCTATTGTATTATTCTATACATTTTGGAAGAGAACTGTTTAATGCTGTAACCATTCCAATTTTTTCTGAAACAATGTATCAAAACTTACTAGACATTTATTTTATATGTATTGTTCAGCTTCCATCCATAATAATAAAGGCACAGAATGCAATAATATATCACTGATATATTAAGGCATAATTTAGATACTCAGTGAATATCCTAAATTGTTGTGTCACCTGTGTTATTATTTAGGGAAGGTGCAATTGCCATTTTACAAACTTGTTTGCACGCATTCTTTGTATTGGACTAATATCAACAATACCTATATTCATTTCATTTTCTATAAAATTATTATTTTTATTTAAATATATATTAAGCTATTAATGTATGCATGATGCATTGATATGGCTCATTAAACTAAGGATGTAACAAATTGTACTCTTCATCTCTAGATACAGATAACATTACTATTAGTCTACTGTATAAAATTTTATTCTATTTGCATATTTTAAATAGAGTTCATATTGTTGTGTACAGTTAACTATAAAATTAAGATTACGGTACATTGCTACATTACTTGGAAGATTTTCATTACATTGTAGTAAGAGCTGATATTTTGCTATTATTAATTATTAATTCTCCTTTTAGTAGTTGAATATGTTGGTCACTTCATTAATTAATTTGATGCTAAGTAATATATTATCCTGAACATAGTCATTTCCACTATTAGTACATGTGTTATGGTATTCAGTACTACTAGTACACAGTATATGCTATTCAGTACTACTAGTATGGTAGTCAGTACTACTAGTACACAGTATATGGTATTCAGTATTAGTATATGGCAGTCTATACTTTTACCTAAATAACAAACCAAATTAGTCACATTGAGTTTCTTTGTTTTCAGGTACAACTGGAAGAGAAGATACTTCTTGTGGTGACCTCTGGCAGGGAGGGATGTTTTACTATAAATTAAACAGC
>NW_024535396.1:0-13073 GCF_016097555.1 Gigantopelta aegis
GTTCCAGTAGTTGTTAGTGTTATAACTATCTTCATATAATAATGATAATAGTAATAGTATTAGTGATAGTAGGAATAACAGTTGTATATGCTAACAGAAAGGTATTTAATAATGAATGAGTTTATTATTATGTCAGTTTTTCTTAGAAAGCTACACCAAGATCCTCAGATGCAGACCTGTCCAGCATATGGTACAAGAGAAGAGTTTTTTATGAGAAATGTTACTAACAATACATCAGATTATGACTATATACAATAATAAATCATTTATTATATTGTTTGATCTAGTCTTTAGATTAATCTTTATGTGTTATTTGACAAACGCCACCTTGTTTGAAGTGATGTAATAATATGTAGTACTTTCTCCAACAATAATACTGGTAGCTAGCTAAAATTACACTATCTGTGTTTTATATTTTGAATAAACAATTAATGGAATTATGATACTCCAACATAGACATATAATTCTACTATTTTCATATTATTACTGATATTATATGATAGTGCTATATTATTTATGTTTAAAATACTGATCATTTAAGAAGATAATTATAAAAGTTTATATTGTCACAACTACAAGACCAGGATATAAAGTAAACTGTTATAATGTGGTTATTGTTATCATTATCTGAACTGTTTTATATAACAGTATTACTTTTCACTATAAATTGTATGGACATTATAAATTACTGAGTCAATTGAGTATATAGGGTTTATAAAATGCACTATGAATTAATTTGTCAACACTGATAATTATTCAGTACACACAAGGTCAGCCTGCATAAAAGAACTTAGAGAAAACATGCATGATACTGAACTGGTCCTTATGGCTATATATAATGTACCTTGATAATATTGTTTATACATGTACATGTACATTATCTTAGGCAGGATATAGTCTTATAAACCAGCTCTTCACTAAAAGAATGGGTTGGTTCATGAGACTATCTAGGAAATCCATTTTCATTTAGGTATAAATTAAATAGTTTATAAAGAACAATGTAAACTGTTAATACTTTCAATGTAACCAGGGAGATATTCTTCATTGACTGATGTGTATTCCATGTATGTCCAATTTATGTTTATAATTGAAATTCTGCTATAAACAACAGTTTTGTTTTCAGCGTGCATTGTTATTGTTTGTGATCATAATTATACTAACTGTAATGTGGCCATCAACTTGTTTCTTACTATAGGCTATTTATCCATTTATTCATATCCTCATCTGTTCATCAATTCTAGTTATCCATTCATTGAGATACAAATATTCATTTATCAGTACATATATGTTCATAAAGTACATAACCTCATACAATATGTCTGATTTTAAGTCTAAATTATAATATTGTTACAGTAAGATTGTCTAAATAGGATTTTGTGAAATCCCTGAAACTTTCAGGGGAGTTTGTGAAATCACTATTTCACTTAGGGACTTCATAAATTCACTAAAATTTCTAGTGATTTCATGAAATCACTGAAATGAGCTCTTGTTGTTTCGCAAAATCACTGAATGTGATATATTGGTAGAAATTCAGCATTGTTAAGTGTTTAAGGAACTTTATTCATAAAATATACGATTAGTTTTAATATCTGTACACAATCTTTATTGCAGATTTTTATGGACAATCACCACAATGAGACATCTTTGATGAAACAGTAATCAGCTGGAATTAATACCATAGCTTTGATCATTACTCTGAGGATTTATTGTAGTTCAGAGCAGTTTATACTTCCCTTTAATGTAGTCTTACACAGGGAGAGGTGTCAATAGTTTTTGCAATCAAAGAAATCTATGTAATCACATCATAGCTTTGATGACTACTCTGAGGATTTATCATAGTTCAGAGCAGTTTATACTTCCTTTAACGTGTTGTAATTGCAATTTAGCTTAGCTTCACTATATAAGAGGCAGCTACACAATGCTCATCCACTTTATTCCTGCATTTGAAACAAAATGGCGCAGCATAATTTTGAGACAGTAATACATCCTAAAAGTTATGAGTTACTCAGTGTGGTGATGTAGAGAAGCTTATCAAGAAGAGAAAGTCACCAGAAGATCCTCAGTCTACTATGCCACCATAGAAGACACCTACGACATCATCAGCAAACCTCACATTGCAATTGGCCACAGTGGTTGTGACTCCCAACCACTGTGGCCAATTGCAATGTGAGGTTTGCTGATGATGTCTTGTGACAGGATACTGAAACATCTCGGCAAAAGTATGCCAACATCACAACAGATGAGACAAACAGGTACAAGTGTTATAAAGCAAAGATACTTTGTAACAGCAGGTGTCACAGCAGTCTCAGTTGTCATAATAAGAATTGAGATTATGTACACATATTAAACTAATCATAGCATTTTTCAGATTGTTATTTTATCATTGCAATCATTTAGTACAGGTTTTTACTACTCTTTAAGGAGAGGTTTAAAATAAATTACAAAGATACAGTGAAGACATATTTGTTAAGAGATATGCCATCCTCATAGCTAATTTGTTATTTAAATTTTTTTATGTACATCATGAATATAGAGTAACTATTTCAGTTTTTTTAATCAACTTCATTTAAAATTAATAACAGGACTAATTAGCACTAAAAATACAAACATCCTTTATGAAACAAACTACAGTATTCTGCATTAATCTATAGCATGTGCATAATAGATGTATAGACCCAATGGACTGCTACTCAATAGCCAAAGTTTTAATATCTAGCTATCCTTTTGGTCATGTAGCTTAAGTCTAGCATAGCTCAACCACTCCCACTCTAGAAGGAGAAAGTCTGGTCAAGTAATAAACTGATTTGTCTTGTCCAGATATGTGTATCCCAATGAACTACTGCCATAGTACAATACTTACCATGCTTATTGCTAGGCAGTCCATATAATATGACAAGGCCACAGTAAGGTTTGGGGCAATGACTACTTCGTTATAAATAAGTCAGCAATAGCTATACTTACTCTCTGCATTTAACAGAGGACTAGTGGTTGTTTTAGTAAGGAAAAAGTATTTTAGTTTGTTTTTAGTAGTAAACGGAATAGTAATTTATTTAGTATTAGTTTTAGTTTTCAATTTATTTTTAGTTTAGTTTAGTTTAGTTTAGTTTAGTTTAGTTTAGTTTAGTTTCAGTAAGAAATAGCAAAGCAATTTTTAGTTAGTATTACTTTAGTAACTTGATATAGTTTGCTATTTTAGTTAATATTAGTGTTTACTTGTTCACTTAATTTTGGAGTCATGTAAAGAAAGGCAATCAAAAATGACAGATCAAAGACAGATACATATTTTCAGTTTTTTCTCAGAAGTTGGGTTATGAGTCCATTAATTTAGTAAATAATATAATGTCAGCTTTAATTTTTAGTATATTTTAGTTTTGGCATCTAAAAAGTTTAGTTTTAGTTTAGTTTAGGTTGTCTGAAAATGTAACTGTTAGTTTAGTTTTAGTTGGTCATGAAAGAAATTTTTTATTTAGTTTACTAAAAGTTTTAGGGTCTACTAAAATACATTTAAGTTTTAGTTGAGTTTACTAAAAAACACTACAGAGGACCTTGTCCATCATCTCAAGTAGTGGTTTCCTATTGGAGTATTGTAGAGTTTAACTGTTCTTATAACTACACTGGCAGCTATCTACATTCTGGGATATTTCCAATATTTGATCTGTTTGTCAGTACAAATACACCCCAGGTATAAAAATTAACACATTTTGATTGTTTCTGATAATTGTTTTCCAACCAACATTAATTGTAATGTATAATGATGTTTCAACCTAGATAATGAGTTTTGGAGCAATAAATTTGAAGATAAAATTCAATGTTTATTTCATTTATTAGTTTCTGTTGACATACAACTCGTGGTTTGACCTTTTGGAAAATTCTTGTCTGTTCTGCCTCGTGGTCAAGTTTACCGAGTGGGTAGATTCTCGTTTATATGAAAGCTTTATTTTGACACAAGAGTTATGACGTCATACAGTCTAGTGTGACTGTACTTATTTGATTCGTAGTCACAGCGGAAAAGAACCAGAAAAGTTTTCGTGAAGATGACAACTCCCATCGCTTTGGACAAGCATCGTTCTCGACCGTTACTTGAGCCTGGATCAGGGTGAGGTCTGTTTGGCAACATACATTTGGTAGATGGGAACAGGAGAAGGTGTGCGAGGTAAAACTAAAACTTTAGAGAAACCACCAAAGAGCTTGGTGGACATCCTGAATGGAATTTCGATGATTCAAGCACTGGCCAGAGCACAGGCCACAATAGCGATATTACCTCAACGTCAGTTTGGCCTTTTACGAGATCCGTTTCTTAGAAGTAATAATAATATTGGTGATGTGTGAGACGAGAAGTCTCCAGTGTCAGATGATTTTATGAAGATTTAAATTGAAACTATAATAATGTATTTGTTAGTAATTTAGATTTTTTTTTGTTAACTACAAACTATTAGGCCACATACTGGATATTTTAGTTTGGTTTTCTTTATTATTATAACTGTTTGATTGTTATCCCTTCACAATTTGAAAAATTAACTCTTTTTGGTAGTAATAACTAATGTCATTAACATGTCGATGTATGAACGTTGGTTCAAATCTAGCAAAACGTGAAACGATAAGAAAACTTCTGGCAAAGTCTGAGACATCTGAGTATACTCGACTAGTACAACTACATGCACTAAAACAAAAAGAGAGAATGAAAGAATTGATGAGGTTATGATAATGAACGTGTGTGTTTATTATATCAATGTGTCAATAAATACATGTTATTAGTTATGAAAAGTTCCTAACTATCATATGTTGTAAGATTGTGTATTTTAATTAAATTAATAGGATGTTATCGTATATTATAATCAGAGTTCACATATATCATATTATGACTGTTATGTTATTAGGTGTCTTACTTCATATATTTAATTATTTATCATGTTATTATTTTTAATAATACCAATGTTGTAAAATGTAATAGACATAGTACCTGTGCTATATATGTGTTATTATAGTGTTCAATAAACTATATTATAGTTCATTAACATAGTATACTTGTAATGACCTGTACTTACACGTGATATTTACAGCTGCTTGTTGACCTCATTTGTCTCTAATTACTCACAGTGAGGTTATAAAACATGTCTATTAGGGGAAATATTGTAATAAATATTAATTAATTAGTATGTTCACTGTCACATATTTAAACTGACAGTAAATGACAGTAATACTATCAACACTGATCCTATGTATGTAGACATTAGTGACATATAATACATCCATATATGGTCATAAATGATGAGTACATTGTACATCACAACATGTAACTGAAACTAAAACTAATTAATATAAAGAACAACATGTGTACATTTATAACTTGTTTTTTATAACTATGGATAGATAACTATTTAGGATGAATGGTTCAAAAATAGAGATGGATAGAAACACTAGTTACATGTTACATATTGTTTTCTTGTTCTATGAACTGTTTGGTTATGTTGAAGATATCTGTTTTCCCTAGCGACAACATAGCCACAATTTTAATTGCTAATTAATAGGGTGATACTCTATTTGGTGTTATGATTTATTTGTGTATATAATTGACATCAAAATATGTAAATATAAACAGCTGTTTGTTGAGGACCAATGATTAACTTTATTAGCTAATATTAACATATATTATTACATTATTAAATCATACTATGTACTCTCCTTCTCTTAGCCTCAGGTGATCCAGCCTATGCAAGATGTCAGAAAAACTTCAAACCCTGCTCCTCGAGACAATGTCCAAACAACTGCTGAGCTTATAAACAGACCAGGTGACTTATTGCATCAATAACACATCCTATAGTACAATATATTGTACTATAATATAAACACATGTAATGTAATATGTACATGTGGACTTCTTTTGTAGAGAACATTACCTAATAGAAATTATGCTGCACCTGAACCAGCTGCCAATGTCATTCCTTTCCTCCTTCTACTACATCCTCTCCTCAGTTAGACAATGTTTGTTGATATATCAGGTTATAGTTTGAGAATGGTGGAAGGGGGGGGGGACTGTTTAATATAAAAAAGGGGTATTGAGTGTATATGTAATGATATGACATAGCCATTACTCCATCCATTGTAGATCAATACTAACAGTAAAAAGAAAGGCTCAACAAGGAGTCCCAAGTAAAGAAACTTCAAGTTGTTATTCTCACATTTATCTCCTTCAAATTTCTCTAGTCTCCTTTACTTCTCTTCCAATTAGTGGTGACTCAGATAATAATGGTACCTTTTATTTGATAACAAGACATCATCTTCACACTCTTCATATCAAATCAATGTTAGAATATAATATGATATTTTAAATAATAGTGGCTTTATCAGAATGAAACTAAAGATGATACTCATTTGTATGCTGAAATAAATGAGATAAGATCAGCCAAAAAGAAGGTAATATTTTTCATGTACTATTATCAATTTTTGTAATTAGTTATTATTTTTTCCATACTATTTATTGATATAATATTATTGCATAGTAATGTTATATACTTTTAACATAGCAATGTTTAATCATATATAATTCCCAGTACCATACATCTTCTATTTAGAAAACACAACCAGTATACTCCAATTGAGTTTCCTCAAGAGAATTATCCTATACCAACAGTGGGTCAACCAGAATACTGTAGAGTATGCTAGTATTACATAAATAATACTAACAAGTTATTTCACAGGAAGTCCTCATCCCATCATATCAATTATTGTTGTTAATTATTATTTTATCTCTGTTCATATTATTATTATTATTATATTACTGTTAATTGACTTTATTATCAATTTTTAATAATCAACATCATTTAATTGCTAATGATATATGACATCACTTTAAGTGATATAAATCCTTTGTTTTAGATTTATTTAAATAATTTACTAGTAACTTTATATTGTATATTCTTGTTAAAATTAGTGCATCAAGTAATCTCTTAAAAAATTGATTGTTATGAATAGTAACTTTTTATACCAATATTTTGGTATTAGAAAGTTTTGTGATTATGACTTACTTATAATATATAATAATGTATAGTTTACTGAACATTTGGCTATCAAGTTATGCCAAATATCAATATATATAATTAATATACATATACTTTTAGAAAAAGACTTAAACACAAACACTTTCTATTAATATTGAACTTATCATCAATGTGAATGACCAAACAGCAGTATTATTGTGATAACACATGGTGGTAATAATGGATACACTACAACTTACTTTCCCAATAACGATACAAGATTCAGTGAATGTTCAGTGAGAACTGCATCCAGCTGCACTAAGATTTACTGTCATATCATTACCAGTACAACTGATATCATTGGTAAGTAAGTACTATAATATATCTCTTTTAATATAGTAACATCCACTGTAGGTCCTCCTCACTTACTAACTCATCAGCTACTGGACAATGCAGTGATATTAAAATGGTCTTCTCCATTAAATGGACTATATTCAGTTCCAGTACAATTAACAGTAGTTAACTCTGATAATATATCAGTAATATTCACTACAGTAACTAATTCAACTAACATAACTCTACATAAAGATAATATATCATATATTGAATGTAGCCAGTTACAATGGAGTGTATCTGCTGGTACACAATATGGTTATAGTGAACTAGCTATTGCTGAAGATAACTTTATAATAATATCAGGTAATGTATAGTATATTAACATGAAGTGTAATTATTTGATATACAGCTCCAATATCTCTGATGAAGTAAGTGTTTCAGTTTATGTGGTATTACATCACTTAATTTCAATGTAATTATTACATACATAATAATGAGTAATTTACATGATTTCTAGATTTCATAGTAATCTATCAATGGAGGAGGTATAATTATTAGCTGTTGCAATAACATATGACAATGATATATATATATATATATATATATATATATATATATATATATATATATATATATAGATATATATATATTATATATATATTATTTATATATGTATACATATATAAATATTATATATTTTTTAAAGCAAAGTATATACTTCATTAACACTACATAATAACAATAACTTTTATTATTTTCTAGTGTCATCATATTGTTCCAGTAGTTGTTAGTATTAGTGATAGTAGGATTACAGCTGTATATGTTAAGAGAATGGTTTGTTCTAATATTTTGCCATATCTTAGAGGACATAGACATTCTATTGAGGAGACAGCCTCATGAACCAGCACCTTGTGTTAAAAGAAAGGGGCTAGTTAATGAGGACTGACAATCAGGAAATATATTTTCATTTATATATAAATTAATAGTTGATAATGAACTGTGTAAATTGTCAATACTTCCATTTAACAATAATAACAACATGCATACACTCTATTATTTGATGTGTATATATAAATGTCCAATTTTGGTTGATTGAAATATTACTATAAAGAGGAGTCATTCTCAACACAAACAGAATATATATTTGTTTTCATATATTATTTATTATATAGGGAATATTAAATCAATAAGTATGTTATATATTATCATTTAAATGCATGCATACATCAATGCATTCATTAAAAATAACACTCTACACATGATATTATTATTTTTGTTCATAATTCTGAATTTCTGATGTAATAATTCATTTATCAGTTTTGTCTGTCTAGAGCCGCTGTCCATCCATCCATTTATGTACATATCCATCCATACCTTTAGTGTCCTTACGGAGTACTTCCTTTGTACAATGGATGATGCTGTCCATAAGAACAATATTACATGGTTTGTTGGTCCATGTTGGACTTTGGTAGTAAATGTCTATTCAGCAAATCAGTTTATGTTGATGCAGACATTGTCAATAATCAATACTACAATACTTTACCATGAGAACATGATATCATTGATGGCTTTTGGAGCAATTGGCAATTGTATTGTTTTGTAATATAAAATAATTTTAGTATCAGTAATAGTTTTTAGTAGTAAAATCTAATTTTGTTTTTGTTATGATAGATTCTGGTGATTATTTAGTTTTTGTTATATTTTTAGTTACTATAAATGTGAGTATTTTGGTTTATATTTTGTTTTAAAGAAAACTTTCTTCTGATGGAATGTCCCATTGACCATGCTCATCATCACCCAAAGTTACCAACCATTCACTTATCTTCTTTTTCCAAATACTTGAAATAATTCATACACAGCTGGCCCTGGGTCTTCCAACAGTCCAACGTAGCTATGATTTACAATCAAAGGTCAACTATAATGAAAGTGTATGCACAGCATTCTCCTTTTCACTCATGTCTATTGATGTGTGAAATTTATGAGGTGCATGTGTGAATGTATTAAAACTAAAAGTGAGGTTATATTTTTAGTAGTTAGTAAGAGCTAAACTTATATTATTAGTATTAGTTTTAGTTGTGAAGGAAGATAGTTTAAGTTATAGTTTTAGTTTACCAAAAGTCAAATGCATTACTAAAAGTACTTTAGTTTTAGTTTTGATATACCAAAACAGCACTAGTTGCAATTAGTGTTGTTTTAGTAAGGAAAAAGTATTTTAGTCTAGTTAGTATTAGTAAAGGTTATAAAATACAATTTTAGCTGTAGTTTAGTTTAGTAGTTAACCTGAAAAGTATTTTAGTTAGTATTAGTTAGTAGTTTGATATCGTTTTTCTATTTTAGTTTATTATTAGTTTACTTGATTTACTTAAATTTTGCAATCACGTGAGAATAGGCAATCAATATCGACAGGTCAAAGATACACATTTTTCTGTTTTTTTCTAAGAGGACTTCACACATTCTAAGTTGTGGGTTGTCAGTCTATTAGTAAATATTAGTAAAATAACATAATGTCAGCTTTAATTTTAGTATTATTTAGTTTTTGGCAGCTAAAAAGTTTAGTTTAATTTAGTTCTAGTTGTCTGGAAATGTTAACTTCTAGTTTAGTTTACTAAAAGTTTAGGGTGTACTAAAATACATTTTAGTTTTAGTTTTAGTTTTTAATAAACACAATACTAGTTTCAACCATCTTGTAATAACATAGCTGAGAAAGTCTAATACATAGATATGTCTATAGTTAATATATTTTTTTACATATTATTAGATTAAAGGTTATCATCAAATCTACTTTATTAGGGAAGTAATTTATCAAAACTGAACTACAATTTTTTTCATATATAAAGAATAGAACATGATGAACAACACAAAATACTTTAAGTTCAATTATAAACAATTGTGTAGCAAAACACTTTGTAAACAATATATAGTTATAGATATGTTATTGCATATTGTTAGACCAACATTAAAATCAAATCTATTTTAAAGAAATCATTTGGTCCAAACTGAGTTAAAATTTATTTTTACACATATAAAGAATAGGTGCTTAATTGAATAGCAAAAAATTAACAATGAATTTATTATTTATAGTGAATTTTCATAGTTTGGTGCATTACTAGTAACACTCTCCATAAAGAATTTTTCTCTTGTTATATATCCTGGACAATTCAAGTCTGTATCTGATGATCTGATATAGCTTTTCTAAGACAAAAGCTGACATAATAATAAATTTTCATTTATTATTAACGCACCTTCTGTTAACATATACAGCTGTTATCCCTATTATCACTAATACTATTACTATTATTAGTATATTATGAAGATAGTTATAACACTAACATGATACTGGAACAATAAATATTGATGATGGACTCTACAGTATATAAGAGAAATGTTTTTGTTTGCTACTATTGCATAAAAACATTATGACTCAGTCACCAGTATCAAAACAATCAATAGAACACCTCTAGTATACCAATAACTACTTTATTTAAAAAAATAGATTTTATAACAAACATTAATTGTAGCTATATGAGTCATTTTTCATTGGGATAGTTTCCAGCAATAAAGATAGCACTTTAATTATAAAATTTGACACACAGAGCTACAACTAATATATACCTAGTAGGGTCCTACTGTAGTATCTATTGGTCACAATCAGTTAAAAATATACTATAACACTACTTAATGTATATAATGTATTAATGATAATGGGTAATCATTGTTTACCAATTTGAGATAAAGTGATTGTTGAAATGTTGTGTTCTGGAGATAATGTTGGAACACTAGAGGAACACATATTGTAGGTAGTGTTAGTGATTGTAGTAGTGATGATAGAGGTTGTTTGTATGAATTAGTTGTGATGACATATTACATGATATAGAAGTAGGTATGAGAGATATAGTTGATGTACTAATGATATCATAACAACTAGTACATTCATGTGTTTATTCTATAGAATGCCTATACCAGATAATATAACGTATGCATACACATATATAATAATACATCAAGCTACATTAATAATGTAGCCACAAGGACCAGTTTAGTATCGTGCATCGTTTTATCTAAGTTCTGTTACTTGTGTGGTCTTGTGTGTACTAAAATAATACAAGGTTTCAAATTACTTCATGGTACATTTTATAACCCTGTATAATAATATAATGACTCATACAATTATACAAGTGAAAAATAAACTGTTATTGATGTTATATAAAATAGTTCAATAATGATAACAATGTTTTACTTTTTATTTACTTTATAACTGTTTACTTTATATCCTTAGTGTTGTGACTTCTGACATTATAAACACTCTTTTCTGTCCTCTTAATGATCAGTATTTCAAACATGACTAAAAATTCACTACCACATAATATCAGTGCTAAGATGAAAAATATTTTAAAATAAGTCTATAAGTCCATGCTGAGAGCTTAATATTAATTGTTTTATTCAAACTATCAACACAGATGGTGTAAAATATAGCTACCAATGTTGTTTGTGAGAAAAGTGTTTCATCTTATTTATTCTACTCAAAATATTACTTCAAACAAGATGGTGTTTGTCAAATAACATGTAACAATCATCTAATGACTAGATCTAATAGTATAATAAATGATTTATTTTACATATTCATAACTGATGGATTATTAGTAACATTTCTCATTAAAAACTCTTCTCTTGTACCATATGCTGGACAGGTTTGCATCTGAGGATCTGGTGTAGTTTTTCTAAGAAAAACTGACAGAATAATAAACTCATTCATTATTAACAAACCTTTCTATTAACATATACAGCTGTCATTCCTACTATTACTAGTACTATTACTATTCATCAGTATTATTATGAAGATAGTTATAACACTAACAACTACTGGAAACAAAAACATTTGATGATGACACTATAAAAAAAAAATAATAAAAGTTATTGTTATTACTCAGTGTTAAAAAAGTATATTTTTTGGCATAAAATATAATAACATTATATATACATATATCGCTGTAAAAATTAATCTGTTATTGTAACAACTAATTTGTAGTTTACATGGATAAATTACAATGGAATCTAGAATTCATGTAAATTACTCACTGTACGATTATTTGTTGGTATGTTGTACTATTACAAAAACACAATTATACAATAAATAAATCACATGAAATTTGGATTCCCTATATTTATTCATATGTAAGCTACCAAGTAATCGTTAAAATAACAATAATTTTACAGTATTAAGTATATACTCTAAACCCTGTTTGATGAGCTAGCAAGTTGTGTAATGTCCTTCAATCATTAAGGTAGAACTAAGCTCTTAATAAATATTATAATGATATGGTACAGAATAATTTTACACTTACCATTGGTTAGTATACTCTCTCCAATCATTAAGGTAAAGCTGAGATCTAAAGAAATATTATAATACCACATACCATATTTTAAACTTACCATTGGTTTTAGTAAAATATAGTGGGAGAAAAGAACCAAAAAAGGTGTTAAAAGTAGAGATGATGACACACAAATATATTATAAAGAATCATAGTGTTTAAACGGTTTGACCTAAACCACTTTTGGCTGATAATACTATAAAAGTAATTCCTTTACTTTCATTTCTGCTGTTAATAAATCTGTCATGTCATTTTCCTATGAGTTCTCTACCATTATTGCTACAAAAATATATCATGTTATCAACTTAAATCAGTATATTGATAAATAAAGTATCATTTATCGATATTGAGTTACTGATGATGAGAACTGTTGATATCATTTCCCACAGTT
>NW_024535397.1:0-13570 GCF_016097555.1 Gigantopelta aegis
AAAAAACACCCCAACAAACACCCCTCCAATGAAGTTTTTTCAGTATTATTTCATCACGTGTTACTCGTACCAACGCGACTATAATCTACCAGAAATGACTCCATAACGCTAAATTATTGAAAAAAAGGAACGCTATCAACAACTGAAACTGTTCTGTGTATAAGGTCGATTATATAGATTACATTATAAATTGTACAGTACCGTTATGCTACATAAACCATCATATTATTAGATTTACCTAATTATGACACTATCTGTATATTTATCTACAGGGAAAATACATGAAACAATAAATACCCACATCTTTCATTCATGATTATTTTAAATAATCATCCCTTTAATGATTCCAAAATGGTAGGGTTAGCCATTAGAGTAAGTTTGTTCTGTAGATCTCAAGTATTGAGCTATGACCCTCAATTGGGTTGTTTCTTTCAAGTACATAACTATTGTCCTACAAGTTTAACAGATACTAATATAAACTATTACTTAAGAAACAGGTTAATAAAGTTACACAGTAACTAAAAAACTCAGTAATAAATCCAAGGATAAGAGAATGGAGTTACAAAAATAATAACCTACATATGAAGGACATTGGTGCCAAAAACAAAAGTTCAAATTTTTTGAAAAAATAATGTCAACGTTCATATAAAACAGGAGACAGAAAGCAACAAGGAATACACAACAACTAGGACACTGGGGCTGGCAATAAGATTTACTATTCAAACACACCCTAAAGTAGTTTCTGTAATAATAATAATAAACTATAACTATTATCACCACATTAGTAACATTACATACCTACCTTTATCAGCTTTTAATCATCCCTTTTTATATTCGCTCCTTCGATGTACAACCAGCCATTTGTCCATTATTAAAGAACACACGTTTTCATCTACATGGCTTTTAGCAATTTCTGAAGATGATACATTTCAATCTAAATTGTAAACTATAATAATTAACTTACTTGGACATTTCTTCCATATAACCAGCATTACAATAAGAATAAAAATAACTGGCAATAATAAGTCCTACTGCTACTCCTTACTTCCAATTGCAATTTCTATGGTAGACACATCAATAACATTGTAACAATAAATTGTAGTGTTTACTTACCTTTCAAATTGGAAGACCCCACCTAGCATTGGTTTGTTACAGTAGGTTTCCAACTACGAGATAAAGTTCTAATTATTGTAGTAGAAGGTTCTATAGATATTCTACCAGTGATATTAATATCAGTTATATATAACAGCTGGATTAGAACATGTATCACTGACATTAGTAGGTATGACTCCAATCACATACATATAATGTCAGGTTATTACCAAGGAGGTATATCACTTAAACTAATGCTCAAAACGAAGATGTCTTATGTGGGAAACGGTTTGAATTATAATATTTATATTCATTTCTCATATATAGATGTAGTTCAGTTATGTGTCTGCCATGAACAAGTTTAATTGAAGACATAGGACATTATCTGAAGTATTCCCAAACGGTAGATACCTTGTAGATCATGAGTACCTTTTAAACAAACTATATAATAATATATACAAAACACATACAATATACTTACTGGTATTTACTGGAGTAGTTTGAATATTCTGTCGCACTCTCATACCCAAGAAAATTAGCATGTAGTAAATTTCTCTTTAGGAGGTAGATCTATCTTTGAGACAATGGTTTTATATGCCATTAAAGTCAGTGATAATAATAACATTTTAGTACTGTTATAACAATCAAAGAGTTCTTTAAATTACAACTCATTACTGTTGTATTGATAATAGGTTGAATAGCAGGAGCTGAAGTAACGAGAGTAAAGTACATGTGACGTATCAACAGATCTCGTGACACTTACTGGTAATTTAAAGTAATATGTCCACTTGTTATTTTGACGAGAAGTGATGTTATTTTTTTTTGTTATAGGAGGGATTAAGTGTCTGATCTGGAAACATATTTTCAATTAGTAAAGTATAAAGTAATATAAACTACTTCAAAGAAATACAAACAAATAACCATTTACAATTTGGTCTTCTAAAGAGTCATATATATATTAATAAATAGGTGGAGAAAAGTGGTTAAACATCTCGTGTTTAAATTAAGGACACACTTAATATTTGAGAAACTGGCTTTTGTCACATACTATATACTTTAGTGTATTTATTTTGACCTTTTATTGAGGACATTTTAAAAACAGTGTCCACTATTAAAGAGGGTTTCTTAGAACTACATGTACCTGATATAATTATATTATGATTATTTACTTGTTTAAACATTAGTATTAGCTATTACTTCCATATTCCCTGTTCCCTGCTGCCATTGATTGTGAGTAATATTAAGTCTAATATTCTCCATTAGTTAGGTCAATAGGACAATAAGTGTAGTTAATAATATATATTACTTCTGATGGCATCACTTCTTCTCCTACACTAATGTCATATTGACTTACGCACACATTTAACTGTCCTAATGTAAATGGAGGAAGACCCGAGATAAGAAGACAATACAAACAATCCTCTAATAGATATCCTTGGAAATCAAAGCACAGCTCCCAGGAGGGTCTGTTCATGTTAAGAATATTAACATATACCTCACTATATACTGACCTTGAGGCATAAACGGGTACTTATTGAAGAATATGTATGTTGATTTGGTACCATCATTATCAGCATGGCATCTTATGAGTAGTACTGCATTGTTAGTAGGCTTGTTACAGATGAATGTTGTTGTGATCTTTACACCACCATCAGGTACGATTAGTTGCTTTAATCGTTACATCTATAGATCCACCATACTGCAATTCAAGAGTATATCCAGTTAAGTTAGTAGCACACTCAATGTCACATTTATGATTGAGGTAGACATATTGTGTCTCTGGTACAATAGTGAAAATATCTGTCAGCTATAAAAAGAAAACATTAAATTGTATAAATTGGTTTGAAATCAAAAAATGAGACTTGTAGAAGTCCATAGCTATACCAGTCAAATAAATCTGTCAATGCACATAATAACTTATAAATTAGATTACTTACAACTACACACACAAAGATTAAAATAACATCTCCAGTTTCAGACATGACATGACAACAGGTTACAAGTATTTGATTTGATTAAATGATTTCAATGGAAATCACAATACTATAACTTACTCCAAGGATAAAAGATTTCTTTTACATGCTGTTGACATGTCATAGCTTTCCACAAACACACCATATTTTATTCCTATTCCTTTACTGTCTTTTGCTACCACACAAATTCTCTTCAAAATTATCTTGGGTTGACAATAATAATCTTTTTCAAATTTGCCAAAAAAGCTAAAACTAAAATTTCTGTTATTATTTATAACTATACAGTGAAGATAATCCAAAAATTATTAATTATTAAACAGATATGGTTTTCATTACATTTAAGTTAAAGACATACTGAAAGATAAGATACAGCTTTGTACAGTTGGTATGTGTTAATATTTGAATATTTATAATACAATAAAAACTACAAAACTACTGCTTGTATATGTGGTCACGTTGCATGTTTTGGCAATGGATCATGTAGTGTAGTGTGTCAATGCTGTTCATAAAAACATGAGGCGCACATGTGAAACTAAAACCCCCCACCCTCCACCATTATTAATATTATGGTAATTTTTTTTTTTTTTTAAAATTACAGTTCTATTTATATGAAAATGTTTCTATGCAAACAATTACTAATTATTAAATAGATGATCAGCGTATTGTCTTTTGCAATTTTAAGGCAGCTATAAAGCCACCAAGGTTCTAAAAAAAACCCTTTTAATAAAGAAACGAAGACTGAGAATGCCATAATTATAGAGCGTATAGTACATTTTGTCTGATGGTTCACATGATCAAAATCATCAATCTAACAGGAATTGTTTTCAAAGATTCTTGAGTCTGTTTACACGCTGGTGAGTTCGCTCGAAGTAGTCATAGACTTCGCACTCAACCTCCTTGTTTCATGAAACCTCAGTCTCTTTCCTTCTTTGGCATCTTCACAAACATGAGAGAAAACGTGGTGTCGTTCAACGATGACATGTACAGTGAACCAATAATGAATAAAATTAAAATCAAATCAAACATAGTATAGATACTTCTACAAGCAAGGCGAAACAATGAACTGTCTACATTAGTTTCTTGTCTGCCCATAGAAAACATTAATGTTGTCAAAAAATGTGTGTTATTAAAAATTTGATTGGCTGAACGCATTGCTTGGAACATTAAGATAGAAATGGATCCTATCCTCGCAATGTGCAACATGTCATGTTTGTGCATCGGGTACACAGTGTTCATAAATTGACATATGTACGCCTGCGACGTCATGCAAGGCTGCGTTGTTATGTGGAACCCAGCCTTTAAGTTAAAGACTATACTGAAATGAAGGATAGTGGATTTATATAGTTGGTATGCTGATTAATATTCAAAATAATACTATTGGATCGATGTTGAATTGTGAGATGTCAAAATGAATAAGAAAAAACTTTACTGAACTAAACCTTTTTTCTGTTGACTGGATAAACAAAACAAGGCCCACAAACAATAATTTTTTTTTTTAAACTTGTCAAAGATTATATACATTAGCAATGTAAAGCGTTTTTAATGTCATCCCTAGATTACCGAGCCACTCAAACGACATGTGTGAAAGGTCGTCTGGTATCTTCATTTGATAAGTCTTAATGTTCGCAGGTATAGCCAATTGTTAAACATATGAGCGTACAAAAGCCACATCCAAAATTGTATCAATTTGTTAGAGCAACTCGAAAACAAAGAAAATCTAATAAAGAGTGAGGCTACAACAGTTGGCATTGGGGGTAATGAATCTAGGAGAACATTGAGTACAATCAACAAGGAACACAAAAAACCGAGTTAAAGACTCATTATCTTGGCAACATCTTTCACTAGAGGACTAGTATTTCTAGATACTCAGACACAATACCTTATATTATAACAAGTACGCATCAATAGGTCTTTTATTTTTCATTACTTGTAAATCCTATCGACTCACAAAGGATGGGAAATATATGCAACCTACATTGACATATAGCGAAGCACAACACCATGACCTTCTGACAATGTTTTATTCTATTTGTACAATTTTGTAGCATTTCATAATTATGTGAAATCGAAAAATATGGTCATGAAACTGATTAATGTAGGTTGTCTAAATACATAACCGCTTTGAAGAGAGAGTTGCATGATCCTTCCTCTTTTGTGAGGCTACGGTGAATCTGGTAATGATTGTGTTAATGCATAGGTTATTTTTAGGAAGTAGGATGAATTGACCCTTTGGAACATTTAGTAGGCACAACGGTATCAAAAACGGGGGTACTACTTGTCAATATGACAATGGATAAATGACTGTTGAAGGGTCCTAACAAGGCAGTAAGTCTCATACACTATCTCAGGTCTGAAACTAAATCTTGGAAATTAGTAAATTTTAAAGATATCATTATCTTTGGGTCTGATCTTCAAATGATTCATAGTTTATCTTATTAATCTAAGCATACACATATCCAATACAATATCAGCACACCACACATACTAAGTAACTTTATTAGCTGAGATATAGTCTAACATTTATGTTACAAGCCAGCAAGCTCATAAAACGGAATGCTGACTTACACATTCTTTTTAACGAAAAAACTAAAATCAAAATCATTTATATCAATAATAACTGAATCACTTACCTGCAGCATAGATATGATTTTGGAAGGAACAATAGTCCAAAAAAAAGTAATTAAAGACTCTACAATAGACTTTCTAAGCTTTGCTTCATACTGACAAGAATCGTTTTCAAAACACTTGGGTGGAGTTTCACGCAGGAAACTGAAACGGGGGGGGGTCCAATATGGCCAGCAAAAATTAGATGCTGGGGGTCAGATTTGGCTGGGCCATTTTTGCGTGACAGGAGTATGACTTTCAAACACGTACACTTGGGTGGGAGCATAAAGAAAAACGGAAGTGGTTGACACCCCTTACACTATAAATATTTATTCAAATTTGGGTTTACAGTCCACGCCCTAATTGAAATTTTCGGAATTGACAGTTGATCGTGGTGTTTATTTTAATGACAATAAATTGATGTTTGCTGCTGTGTTGCGTTGTTACATCTATTTTTTATTGACACTCTTTACTTGGTAATAACTGCATACACCAATATCCTTCACCAGGCCAAGTTGCAAAAATGATAAGACAGCCAGGACCACATGTACTTAGCCATGTTGTGACACTTCTATCTTGTTCAGTACAAGCCAGGCTTCGCATGCATATAGGTTATGATCTTTATCCAGACTTTCTTTGACTTCCAGCATTACTGAAGTGTAGACAGAGAGTTATTGAAGCTTCCGAGTTCAGACCATGAAAATTAAAGAGGATATGAACACAGAGCTTAGAATAGATGGTTGATTGGATGGATGTAGTACAATAGAAGATAGCTCAGCACTGTTGTGCTAAATTGCGAACTCTTAACGAATCCAAAGACGCAAATTAATATCCCGTTGGGAATTTCCTGACTCAGTTATAATTTATATCATCATAAATGTTAATAAAAGGTATCCCTCCCCCTGAGGTTATGGTTATCATGTAAGCGATAAGTGATGTTAAGTGGGAGGAGGGCAAACACACCACTTTAAAATATAGACTCACAATGGCGAGATACGCCGTAGCAGCTCTTTCAAGCTTTTCACTTAATTTCTTTTGTTCTGCTCTATGCAAAGCGCCATGAAGTTTATTGGTTGTAAAGCAGTATATCTGGGAGGCTCCATTGTAGTCCCCATTTCAATCCTACCATTCTTTTTTCAATAGCAGTTGGTTAGATTTTTGTGCACTATTCCTATTATGACTAGTACAGTGTTTTGAACAGTGTCTCTTGTGTAAAAGTGATGTCAGTCAAGGAACAAATAAAGTGAAAGAAAAAAAACTTTATGGTTCAAAAACAGGTAAAGTTCATGAAATTATAGATAATTTACTCAGAGAGCACTTTCATTCTGATGTGTCTTAACAGTTTACATTTGTCATAAGTGTATGCAGTGTGCTGAAGGATTACCACAGCTCCTAAAAGGCAGAAATAGAGAAGAAGGCTGTTATAGAATGCTGCATTGTAATCATCAGAAGCACCATCATAGTCCAATATAATGTGTAACAACAAATGATAAATTCTGAAAAAAAGCCGACTTATAAAGACAAGTTGTATTTTGCCAGCTACAACATTTTTGATATTGCCTCTTTGTCAGTCTGGGCCTCTCCTACAAAATCACAGTTGATCCCCTTGGTGACAAACAAACTTGTTTAGCTGATGCATTACTGATATAAGAAGGTTACACAAAACAACTATACTGTCCCTTAAGTGTCCGTGTAATAAAGTTTGATAGTAGTATTGTACTTTTGCCTTAATTTCATCAAAAGATATATGTAGAAGGCCAAAGATCAAGGACTTGCCGTAGCCTGTCAGAAAAGTCACAAACACATCACTCCCTGAGATGAAAACTATTATTGCTTCAAGTTGCTTCACCTTAAGTGTAACTCCTAGTCTAGTAGCAGTAGCAGCTTGAATTGTAGCTTCTTATCGGTTATTTGTAAACTTCATGGCGCTTTGCATAGGGGCAAAACAATAGAGCCTGCTGAGCTCATTTACTTGAAAAAGCACTGAAAAGCTTGCTACACGTAAAAGTGGGTGGTGTTTGTCCACCTCCCTCTTAACACCATTATCGCCTACATGCAAGACTTCTATATTACAGTCACCAGACCCCTCCCTTTCCCACATAGGGCAGAGGCTGGTTACGTGAGACTATACATGTTCTTATTTGTTCTAATGATTTTGTCCTATATCTTTTAGTAGTAACATTAATATAAAAAGAAAGAGCTACAAAAGTTTTTTTTGTTGCTATTTTCATAGTATAATATCAATTTAAAAAGTGAATGTCTGTGATATTTTTAATAATAGAACAGAAAGAACATAGAGTCAATCTATTGATAAATAAAAATCATCTTTAATATCTTTATACAGAAATATAATACTGGTAAGAGTGTGTCTAGTTTACAACTTTACACTGTCTTAGGTATAAAAATTTAATTGATTTCTTTGGACAGGGAGTGCATTTTCAAATGTTCATTTCAGTTCTAGGATCATGTGATCCATTTCCAATCCAGGTCACGCGCAGTCTATACAATCTATGCTTTAACCATAGATTACGCTGACCATGCAGTCTATATAATTTCTGCCTTAACTCTTGTGGTTAGAGCTGTTATTTAGTAGAAGTTTCATTCCAAATTATATTAAGAAGATTATAAATGAAATTTTATTCCTATAATTTACATATCATATAGTTAAAAACACACTTTGTCAGGACTACAGACATTATGATGAAAAACATTTTAAAACATTTCAGTGATCAATCAGAAATGAAATATTATCGTATAATGCTGTTGTTCATGACCAACGATTGTATTTTAGTGTTTAGTATATGAGATCGAAATTTTTTTTTCTTTTTAAACAAAACATGGAGTAAAATGGTGGTTGCTGTGAAAAATGCAAAAATCAAACCACATTAAATTTATGTACTCAATTTGCACAGCTACACTGCCAGTGTTGATGAGCAAACACTATCTTCAGCAACTCGTCATAGCTAATTTAATTGCATATTGTATTATTTACTACAGCAGAATTTGCATAACTCATGTCCATTTTTCAGTGATATTGCCCTTCAACAGCATTTAGTAGGGCGGACTTCAAAATCAATCATAATTAATTAGCTCGGAATAATTATTATGATAGTTAACCGTTGAGAGTATGGTAAGAAATTCCTTTATTTGTTAGCCGCCTGGCACATTCTACCTTGTTTTTTCTAGTAAGTACATATGTATCAATATGTCTTTTTTTATTTAACTTATGATTATAATCTATTATTATATACAATTATAGGTATCTTCACTATTGTACCAGAGAAACAATATATCTATCTCAATCATTAATGTGACATTTGAATGTGCTACTCAACTTAACTGGATATACTCTAACATTTTCTTATGGTGGAGCAGTAGATGCAACTGTTAAAGAAGCTAGTCTACCTGATGGTGGTGTAAAGGTCACAAACAACCTTCATTGTAACTCATTCACTCAATGGTACTAGTGTGAGATGTCATGCTGATGATGATATGAATCCACTTATATCTACTTCAAAAGTATATGCTATACTCAGGTCTGAATATTGTTGGTCAAGGCAAGCCCAGACCTAACTCTTATGAATGACAATAGATGGATCTTGGTTAATTCTATAATAGTTCTTGTTTGATGGGGTGGACTAAAAATTTAGTGTGAGATATGGTGTTGTACATGATGTAATGGTGCATGTACGATTTGCAGAGGCAGAACATGAAATGACTACCAAAGATGGGACTGAAAATGTTAGCTACTAACTAGCTCTTATAAGAAAAGCTTGAGTAATAATAAACAAGCTTAAAGTTTTAAGGTTGTTCACTAATGTTAAGTGTTGCGATAAAAGCACATAACATAATTGAAGTTTTCTGTAATCTCAGTTTTCATTGCATTAAGTCTATTACAGTTTCCCTGATCCTTGCCCGTCCCGTGGCTGATCATCTTATGGGGCTGGATCTGGCTTGCTAGACTAAATATAGGAATTCTACACTAATTTGTTAATATTCATCACTCAATTCAGGTCCTCCTGGAGCTGTCTATGATCTCCAAGGATATCAGTTAGATCGTTGGTTGTATTGTCCTTCTCCTGGTTTTCCTCCATTCACATTAGGACAGTTAAGTGTGTGGTAATCAAGTGACATATTTATGTAATTGGAGAAGAAGTGATGTTGTCAGAAGTAATATTACTAGGGCTGGATAGAACTACTAAAACTACACTTATTGTCCTATTGACCTAATAATGATTGAGAAATATAGACTTAATATTACTACAATCAATGGAGCAGGGACTGGAATAGAATCCAATATCGTTTGTCATGTTTACAATTTTTTTTTGGATATGTTTTTTCTTTCTTGCATTGTGGTAAACAATTTTTGATTTAATGAAACTGTTTTTGTTCTCTAGTAATTTTTTTTTTAAAATTGTTGTTTCTTTAAAAAACAAATGTAATTCGTGCTCAACAATATTGGATATTTTTTCCATTTCATGTTATCAGTTAGTAATTTAGTCCCAACTGTTATTTTTTGCTAGATAGTGTATTAATATGTTTATTAACAGGGTTAATCAAACTATGTACTATTCCATTAGTAGAAGTAACTGTTACAAGTTGTGATGTAACATAAAACTGCTTCTCTGCATCATCATTACAAGAAATATGACAATATCAAATGGAAATATTACAGCTGATATGAAATTGGATTCATACAAACATTATAATACTATTAATTTATATAGAACTATGGCAATAGAACATTTATGACAGATGTATTACAACTAGTTAGTATTCTATCTAATAATAATAACTAATGTCTATCTTGAAAACATATAGGTACTCATGATCTATTAGATCTGTCTATTATCAATAATCTCTGATAACAGTTTATGTCTTCAATATAACTTTATTATTGGAAGTGAAACATGTCTAGTTCATCTCTATATAGAGGATACTACTACCATATTACATTATGATATGACCTCGTCATAATATGTTATATTTTAATCATTGTATTAGTTGATATTCCTACTGGTAATAACTGGCTACTTATCTGTTGTGATGAACCACTAGATAACTGCATCATGTGCATAATCCAGCTGTTATATTATATGGAGTAAATTAGTAAACGAGATTATAAGCAGTGAGACTGCATACCATCATCACAGGATGGAGTTATAACTCCAACATCAATGACATTAACTACAACATACTATTATATCTACAGAAAGTAAGACTAGGTTTATATTAACTGTATTATTTTTATTGTTATAGTCCTTATAGTAACACAGTGTACTACTACTAATAATACTTCAGTGACTATACAATCAAATGATTTAACTAATGATTGCTATGACTTTCTTTCTATGTCAGTGGTGAGTTGGTACATGTAAAGATTATTTTTGTTGGAGAAGACCTATTGCTGTATATAATGTAGAAAACCTTCATACATTATTATGTTTTGTAAATAAAATGTATGAAGAGTATAAGTAATCAATTTCTCTTTTTTCATCCATTGTTATTGTTGTGCTCATCGATCTTTGTATTCTATTGTCTATAGTCACTGTTATTACATTATCATGATGATCTCTCTATTGGGAAATATTGTCATTATAACAATATATTGTCGACATAAATATAGGAAATCACAAAGTTAGTCATTCTTTATCATCATAATGTAAACTTATTATGATCTGTTGTTACTAAGGAACTACTAATGACTTACTGTTGATCATGAGATGTCTCCTATTGAAGCAGTCACAGGTCCACTTTAATTATGACAAACTTTTTCCTAATGAAACGTGATCAAATAAAATTAAAAGAGTGTCCCCTGCATATGCTATCGATACCTGTAATACAAGAACATCATTGATACTTTTAACTACATACTTGTCTGTTCGCCATATATATTGACAATTTTAACTGCAACTTGTATCTTTTTTTTAAGTGTTTACTTCTATTGCACTACTTTACTTTATATGAAACTTACCATATTATTACAATAGTAACACACTGCAGGTCAGGAGTGTAGAAATAGTGGCCGGTGCACAGACCGTATGTGTCTAAATTTTTAAGCCTAACAAATATTCATTATAGGACGCCCTTTTAATTGTAAGGTGTGGACATATAATATGTGAAACATATTATTACAATAGTAACATAATATATAATGATTAACCTATACTACTGAAGGCAACAAGATATGTCAATAATACAACAACTACAATTCCAAGTCTAGTCTTCCTAATGGAAGCTAAACTAACTAGTGGTAATAACTATATATGAAATCTCTGAACTATTTGCTTACAATACTTTTCCACAATATCATCTTCAATAAACATGTCAACAATTTGGAAGAGAGGTTTAGAGGTATTTAGGAAGAACAATATATAATATCAACAGCTGTATTATTTGTGTATATGTATCATTGAAAACATGAGTACATAACTACATTTTTGGAGATTATTTACTATAGCAACAAATTAATGAAACCAATGATTGGTTTGGTGATTTGTTACCATAGCAACTACCTTAGTAATAGTGTTAGCTTTGTACTGGTTCATCCAAATGAGACAGCTTTTTCTTCAGGATTTTTCAATGGTGGAGCAGAACCAGGAGTTAATTGATAATGTGATTAATATTGAGAGTATACTAACAATAGAATTGTAAGGGAAATAATGAGTAAATAAAAACAAGTTAGTATAATTATATTATTTAATGTTACAATCTATTTAATATAAACTTGTCAACATTTAATAACTGTACATTCATTTGTCCATCCATCTGTCCATAATTAGTCTAACCCAATGATTTTCTAAATAAAGTGACATACAAGACTACACATATATGCTATTATACTAACTAATACCAAATATAATTATATGTATTGTATATATTTACATACACTTCATAATAAAAAGCTAGTATTATTAATGACAGCTTGACTAATTTAATTAAATTATTTACACATGTACATTGGATTTTACATGTACCTGTAACTTAGACACTGAATGCTGTGACAGGCAGTTCCTCTTGTCATCATCTTCCAGAGGCTGGTTTCTTAGCAACCATAGAGAGGAAAGAGGTTTGGTCCAGATGAAAACAGATCACTATCTATTGGTCAAGGACTCAAATAAATTATGCTAAAGGGATTGTGGGCATAAATAATGTGATTAATATCTATTAATTTTCTACCTTTGTTTTCCTTTCTTTTTCTCTCAGCTATTAAATTAAATGAATTTTCATCTCTTCCTCCAAACAAAGGAACTGCACCAGCGTTTTTTTTTCTTTTGTAGTTTTCTTTTGCTTTTTTTTATTTCTTTCTATCCCCCCTACTGTTATTTTCTGGACACTAACAAGTCCATATGAATCATTTATTGATGAAAAAAAGACCACCAACCTTTTTAAAGTAGATGTGATTGTTGTAGGATTAGACATGGGAGGTACCTCTTCCTCATTACCAAAGAGTCATTCTCTCCCCGTCGGTTTCTGTCTGGGTTGAATAGTTGGTTTGTTAACTGGTTTTTATTTAAAGTATTCTGATCATAACAGATCATCAAATAAGCCATTGTCATGTCTCTATGAAGAACGTCAGGTTTATAGTGTTGTGTATGTGGTGGGTGTGAGAGAGAGACAGTTCACATTTCTCCGTCACAAATTGACTATCACACATACCTTGCTTTTCCTCTTTTCCTTGGTAGTTGTTGTACTAAAGAGATCATCGGGTCCTCTTCAAATTTCGCTTACCAACAAACTAATGAGGAGAGACCAGTACCCACCTTTAAGACTTTTTCCCCTAGTTTGATCAACTTTGTTGAAGACTCAAATTTTGATAATAATTTCATACTTGTTTGCTAATGTGGCTACATGTCACCACTTTCACGCCAACTTTAAATTTTAAAAAAAAAAAATAAAAT
>NW_024535398.1:0-11783 GCF_016097555.1 Gigantopelta aegis
TAGATTAAAGGCTTTAGTGCAGTCTCGCCAATATGATAATCATCTTCATCACAGATGTACCTACATGCTAACAATACTGGTCCCGTGCTTGTCAAACTAGATTAAAGGCTTTAGTGCAGTCTCGCCAATATGATAATCATCTTCATCACAGATGTACCTACATGCTAACAATACTGGTCCCGTGCTTGTCAAACTAGATTAAAGGCTTTAGTGCAGTCTCGCCAATATGATAATCATCTTCATCACAGATGTACCTACATGCTAACAATACTGGTCCCGTGCTTGTCAAACTAGATTAAAGGCTTTAGTGCAGTCTCGCCAATATGATAATCATCTTCATCACAGATGTACCTACATGCTAACAATACTGGTCCCGTGCTTGTCAAACTAGATTAAAGGCTTTAGTGCAGTCTCGCCAATATGATAATCATCTTCATCACAGATGTACCTACATGCTAACAATACTGGTCCCGTGCTTGTCAAACTAGATTAAAGGCTTTAGTGCAGTCTCGCCAATATGATAATCATCTTCATCATGATAATCTAGATTAAATCTTCATCATAGATGTACCTACATGCTAACAATACTGGTCCCGTGCTTGTCAAACTAGATTAAAGGCTTTAGTGCAGTCTCGCCAATATGATAATCATCTTCATCACAGATGTACCTACATGCTAACAATACTGGTCCCGTGCTTGTCAAACTAGATTAAAGGCTTTAGTGCAGTCTCGCCAATATGATAATCATCTTCATCACAGATGTACCTACATGCTAACAATACTGGTCCCGTGCTTGTCAAACTAGATTAAAGGCTTTAGTGCAGTCTCGCCAATATGATAATCATCTTCATCACAGATGTACCTACATGCTAACAATACTGGTCCCGTGCTTGTCAAACTAGATTAAAGGCTTTAGTGCAGTCTCGCCAATATGATAATCATCTTCATCACAGATGTACCTACATGCTAACAATACTGGTCCCGTGCTTGTCAAACTAGATTAAAGGCTTTAGTGCAGTCTCGCCAATATGATAATCATCTTCATCACAGATGTACCTACATGCTAACAATACTGGTCCCGTGCTTGTCAAACTAGATTAAAGGCTTTAGTGCAGTCTCGCCAATATGATAATCATCTTCATCACAGATGTACCTACATGCTAACAATACTGGTCCCGTGCTTGTCAAACTAGATTAAAGGCTTTAGTGCAGTCTCGCCAATATGATAATCATCTTCATCACAGATGTACCTACATGCTAACAATACTGGTCCCGTGCTTGTCAAACTAGATTAAAGGCTTTAGTGCAGTCTCGCCAATATGATAATCATCTTCATCACAGATGTACCTACATGCTAACAATACTGGTCCCGTGCTTGTCAAACTAGATTAAAGGCTTTAGTGCAGTCTCGCCAATATGATAATCATCTTCATCACAGATGTACCTACATGCTAACAATACTGGTCCCGTGCTTGTCAAACTAGATTAAAGGCTTTAGTGCAGTCTCGCCAATATGATAATCATCTTCATCACAGATGTACCTACATGCTAACAATACTGGTCCCGTGCTTGTCAAACTAGATTAAAGGCTTTAGTGCAGTCTCGCCAATATGATAATCATCTTCATCACAGATGTACCTACATGCTAACAATACTGGTCCCGTGCTTGTCAAACTAGATTAAAGGCTTTAGTGCAGTCTCGCCAATATGATAATCATCTTCATCACAGATGTACCTACATGCTAACAATACTGGTCCCGTGCTTGTCAAACTAGATTAAAGGCTTTAGTGCAGTCTCGCCAATATGATAATCATCTTCATCACAGATGTACCTACATGCTAACAATACTGGTCCCGTGCTTGTCAAACTAGATTAAAGGCTTTAGTGCAGTCTCGCCAATATGATAATCATCTTCATCACAGATGTACCTACATGCTAACAATACTGGTCCCGTGCTTGTCAAACTAGATTAAAGGCTTTAGTGCAGTCTCGCCAATATGATAATCATCTTCATCACAGATGTACCTACATGCTAACAATACTGGTCCCGTGCTTGTCAAACTAGATTAAAGGCTTTAGTGCAGTCTCGCCAATATGATAATCATCTTCATCACAGATGTACCTACATGCTAACAATACTGGTCCCGTGCTTGTCAAACTAGATTAAAGGCTTTAGTGCAGTCTCGCCAATATGATAATCATCTTCATCACAGATGTACCTACATGCTAACAATACTGGTCCCGTGCTTGTCAAACTAGATTAAAGGCTTTAGTGCAGTCTCGCCAATATGATAATCATCTTCATCACAGATGTACCTACATGCTAACAATACTGGTCCCGTGCTTGTCAAACTAGATTAAAGGCTTTAGTGCAGTCTCGCCAATATGATAATCATCTTCATCACAGATGTACCTACATGCTAACAATACTGGTCCCGTGCTTGTCAAACTAGATTAAAGGCTTTAGTGCAGTCTCGCCAATATGATAATCATCTTCATCACAGATGTACCTACATGCTAACAATACTGGTCCCGTGCTTGTCAAACTAGATTAAAGGCTTTAGTGCAGTCTCGCCAATATGATAATCATCTTCATCACAGATGTACCTACATGCTAACAATACTGGTCCCGTGCTTGTCAAACTAGATTAAAGGCTTTAGTGCAGTCTCGCCAATATGATAATCATCTTCATCACAGATGTACCTACATGCTAACAATACTGGTCCCGTGCTTGTCAAACTAGATTAAAGGCTTTAGTGCAGTCTCGCCAATATGATAATCATCTTCATCACAGATGTACCTACATGCTAACAATACTGGTCCCGTGCTTGTCAAACTAGATTAAAGGCTTTAGTGCAGTCTCGCCAATATGATAATCATCTTCATCACAGATGTACCTACATGCTAACAATACTGGTCCCGTGCTTGTCAAACTAGATTAAAGGCTTTAGTGCAGTCTCGCCAATATGATAATCATCTTCATCACAGATGTACCTACATGCTAACAATACTGGTCCCGTGCTTGTCAAACTAGATTAAAGGCTTTAGTGCAGTCTCGCCAATATGATAATCATCTTCATCACAGATGTACCTACATGCTAACAATACTGGTCCCGTGCTTGTCAAACTAGATTAAAGGCTTTAGTGCAGTCTCGCCAATATGATAATCATCTTCATCACAGATGTACCTACATGCTAACAATACTGGTCCCGTGCTTGTCAAACTAGATTAAAGGCTTTAGTGCAGTCTCGCCAATATGATAATCATCTTCATCACAGATGTACCTACATGCTAACAATACTGGTCCCGTGCTTGTCAAACTAGATTAAAGGCTTTAGTGCAGTCTCGCCAATATGATAATCATCTTCATCACAGATGTACCTACATGCTAACAATACTGGTCCCGTGCTTGTCAAACTAGATTAAAGGCTTTAGTGCAGTCTCGCCAATATGATAATCATCTTCATCACAGATGTACCTACATGCTAACAATACTGGTCCCGTGCTTGTCAAACTAGATTAAAGGCTTTAGTGCAGTCTCGCCAATATGATAATCATCTTCATCACAGATGTACCTACATGCTAACAATACTGGTCCCGTGCTTGTCAAACTAGATTAAAGGCTTTAGTGCAGTCTCGCCAATATGATAATCATCTTCATCACAGATGTACCTACATGCTAACAATACTGGTCCCGTGCTTGTCAAACTAGATTAAAGGCTTTAGTGCAGTCTCGCCAATATGATAATCATCTTCATCACAGATGTACCTACATGCTAACAATACTGGTCCCGTGCTTGTCAAACTAGATTAAAGGCTTTAGTGCAGTCTCGCCAATATGATAATCATCTTCATCACAGATGTACCTACATGCTAACAATACTGGTCCCGTGCTTGTCAAACTAGATTAAAGGCTTTAGTGCAGTCTCGCCAATATGATAATCATCTTCATCACAGATGTACCTACATGCTAACAATACTGGTCCCGTGCTTGTCAAACTAGATTAAAGGCTTTAGTGCAGTCTCGCCAATATGATAATCATCTTCATCACAGATGTACCTACATGCTAACAATACTGGTCCCGTGCTTGTCAAACTAGATTAAAGGCTTTAGTGCAGTCTCGCCAATATGATAATCATCTTCATCACAGATGTACCTACATGCTAACAATACTGGTCCCGTGCTTGTCAAACTAGATTAAAGGCTTTAGTGCAGTCTCGCCAATATGATAATCATCTTCATCACAGATGTACCTACATGCTAACAATACTGGTCCCGTGCTTGTCAAACTAGATTAAAGGCTTTAGTGCAGTCTCGCCAATATGATAATCATCTTCATCACAGATGTACCTACATGCTAACAATACTGGTCCCGTGCTTGTCAAACTAGATTAAAGGCTTTAGTGCAGTCTCGCCAATATGATAATCATCTTCATCACAGATGTACCTACATGCTAACAATACTGGTCCCGTGCTTGTCAAACTAGATTAAAGGCTTTAGTGCAGTCTCGCCAATATGATAATCATCTTCATCACAGATGTACCTACATGCTAACAATACTGGTCCCGTGCTTGTCAAACTAGATTAAAGGCTTTAGTGCAGTCTCGCCAATATGATAATCATCTTCATCACAGATGTACCTACATGCTAACAATACTGGTCCCGTGCTTGTCAAACTAGATTAAAGGCTTTAGTGCAGTCTCGCCAATATGATAATCATCTTCATCACAGATGTACCTACATGCTAACAATACTGGTCCCGTGCTTGTCAAACTAGATTAAAGGCTTTAGTGCAGTCTCGCCAATATGATAATCATCTTCATCACAGATGTACCTACATGCTAACAATACTGGTCCCGTGCTTGTCAAACTAGATTAAAGGCTTTAGTGCAGTCTCGCCAATATGATAATCATCTTCATCACAGATGTACCTACATGCTAACAATACTGGTCCCGTGCTTGTCAAACTAGATTAAAGGCTTTAGTGCAGTCTCGCCAATATGATAATCATCTTCATCACAGATGTACCTACATGCTAACAATACTGGTCCCGTGCTTGTCAAACTAGATTAAAGGCTTTAGTGCAGTCTCGCCAATATGATAATCATCTTCATCACAGATGTACCTACATGCTAACAATACTGGTCCCGTGCTTGTCAAACTAGATTAAAGGCTTTAGTGCAGTCTCGCCAATATGATAATCATCTTCATCACAGATGTACCTACATGCTAACAATACTGGTCCCGTGCTTGTCAAACTAGATTAAAGGCTTTAGTGCAGTCTCGCCAATATGATAATCATCTTCATCACAGATGTACCTACATGCTAACAATACTGGTCCCGTGCTTGTCAAACTAGATTAAAGGCTTTAGTGCAGTCTCGCCAATATGATAATCATCTTCATCACAGATGTACCTACATGCTAACAATACTGGTCCCGTGCTTGTCAAACTAGATTAAAGGCTTTAGTGCAGTCTCGCCAATATGATAATCATCTTCATCACAGATGTACCTACATGCTAACAATACTGGTCCCGTGCTTGTCAAACTAGATTAAAGGCTTTAGTGCAGTCTCGCCAATATGATAATCATCTTCATCACAGATGTACCTACATGCTAACAATACTGGTCCCGTGCTTGTCAAACTAGATTAAAGGCTTTAGTGCAGTCTCGCCAATATGATAATCATCTTCATCACAGATGTACCTACATGCTAACAATACTGGTCCCGTGCTTGTCAAACTAGATTAAAGGCTTTAGTGCAGTCTCGCCAATATGATAATCATCTTCATCACAGATGTACCTACATGCTAACAATACTGGTCCCGTGCTTGTCAAACTAGATTAAAGGCTTTAGTGCAGTCTCGCCAATATGATAATCATCTTCATCACAGATGTACCTACATGCTAACAATACTGGTCCCGTGCTTGTCAAACTAGATTAAAGGCTTTAGTGCAGTCTCGCCAATATGATAATCATCTTCATCACAGATGTACCTACATGCTAACAATACTGGTCCCGTGCTTGTCAAACTAGATTAAAGGCTTTAGTGCAGTCTCGCCAATATGATAATCATCTTCATCACAGATGTACCTACATGCTAACAATACTGGTCCCGTGCTTGTCAAACTAGATTAAAGGCTTTAGTGCAGTCTCGCCAATATGATAATCATCTTCATCACAGATGTACCTACATGCTAACAATACTGGTCCCGTGCTTGTCAAACTAGATTAAAGGCTTTAGTGCAGTCTCGCCAATATGATAATCATCTTCATCACAGATGTACCTACATGCTAACAATACTGGTCCCGTGCTTGTCAAACTAGATTAAAGGCTTTAGTGCAGTCTCGCCAATTAATCTTCATCACAGATGTACCTACATGCTAACAATACTGGTCCCGTGCTTGTCAAACTAGATTAAAGGCTTTAGTGCAGTCTCGCCAATATGATAATCATCTTCATCACAGATGTACCTACATGCTAACAATACTGGTCCCGTGCTTGTCAAACTAGATTAAAGGCTTTAGTGCAGTCTCGCCAATATATGATAATCATCTTCATCACAGATGTACCTACATGCTAACAATACTGGTCCCGTGCTTGTCAAACTAGATTAAAGGCTTTAGTGCAGTCTCGCCAATATGATAATCATCTTCATCACAGATGTACCTACATGCTAACAATACTGGTCCCGTGCTTGTCAAACTAGATTAAAGGCTTTAGTGCAGTCTCGCCAATATGATAATCATCTTCATCACAGATGTACCTACATGCTAACAATACTGGTCCCGTGCTTGTCAAACTAGATTAAAGGCTTTAGTGCAGTCTCGCCAATATGATAATCATCTTCATCACAGATGTACCTACATGCTAACAATACTGGTCCCGTGCTTGTCAAACTAGATTAAAGGCTTTAGTGCAGTCTCGCCAATATGATAATCATCTTCATCACAGATGTACCTACATGCTAACAATACTGGTCCCGTGCTTGTCAAACTAGATTAAAGGCTTTAGTGCAGTCTCGCCAATATGATAATCATCTTCATCACAGATGTACCTACATGCTAACAATACTGGTCCCGTGCTTGTCAAACTAGATTAAAGGATTTAAGGCTTTAGTGCAGTCTCGCCAATATGATAATCATCTTCATCACAGATGTACCTACATGCTAACAATACTGGTCCCGTGCTTGTCAAACTAGATTAAAGGCTTTAGTGCAGTCTCGCCAATATGATAATCATCTTCATCACAGATGTACCTACATGCTAACAATACTGGTCCCGTGCTTGTCAAACTAGATTAAAGGCTTTAGTGCAGTCTCGCCAATATGATAATCATCTTCATCACAGATGTACCTACATGCTAACAATACTGGTCCCGTGCTTGTCAAACTAGATTAAAGGCTTTAGTGCAGTCTCGCCAATATGATAATCATCTTCATCACAGATGTACCTACATGCTAACAATACTGGTCCCGTGCTTGTCAAACTAGATTAAAGGCTTTAGTGCAGTCTCGCCAATATGATAATCATCTTCATCACAGATGTACCTACATGCTAACAATACTGGTCCCGTGCTTGTCAAACTAGATTAAAGGCTTTAGTGCAGTCTCGCCAATATGATAATCATCTTCATCACAGATGTACCTACATGCTAACAATACTGGTCCCGTGCTTGTCAAACTAGATTAAAGGCTTTAGTGCAGTCTCGCCAATATGATAATCATCTTCATCACAGATGTACCTACATGCTAACAATACTGGTCCCGTGCTTGTCAAACTAGATTAAAGGCTTTAGTGCAGTCTCGCCAATATGATAATCATCTTCATCACAGATGTACCTACATGCTAACAATACTGGTCCCGTGCTTGTCAAACTAGATTAAAGGCTTTAGTGCAGTCTCGCCAATATGATAATCATCTTCATCACAGATGTACCTACATGCTAACAATACTGGTCCCGTGCTTGTCAAACTAGATTAAAGGCTTTAGTGCAGTCTCGCCAATATGATAATCATCTTCATCACAGATGTACCTACATGCTAACAATACTGGTCCCGTGCTTGTCAAACTAGATTAAAGGCTTTAGTGCAGTCTCGCCAATATGATAATCATCTTCATCACAGATGTACCTACATGCTAACAATACTGGTCCCGTGCTTGTCAAACTAGATTAAAGGCTTTAGTGCAGTCTCGCCAATATGATAATCATCTTCATCACAGATGTACCTACATGCTAACAATACTGGTCCCGTGCTTGTCAAACTAGATTAAAGGCTTTAGTGCAGTCTCGCCAATATGATAATCATCTTCATCACAGATGTACCTACATGCTAACAATACTGGTCCCGTGCTTGTCAAACTAGATTAAAGGCTTTAGTGCAGTCTCGCCAATATGATAATCATCTTCATCACAGATGTACCTACATGCTAACAATACTGGTCCCGTGCTTGTCAAACTAGATTAAAGGCTTTAGTGCAGTCTCGCCAATATGATAATCATCTTCATCACAGATGTACCTACATGCTAACAATACTGGTCCCGTGCTTGTCAAACTAGATTAAAGGCTTTAGTGCAGTCTCGCCAATATGATAATCATCTTCATCACAGATGTACCTACATGCTAACAATACTGGTCCCGTGCTTGTCAAACTAGATTAAAGGCTTTAGTGCAGTCTCGCCAATATGATAATCATCTTCATCACAGATGTACCTACATGCTAACAATACTGGTCCCGTGCTTGTCAAACTAGATTAAAGGCTTTAGTGCAGTCTCGCCAATATGATAATCATCTTCATCACAGATGTACCTACATGCTAACAATACTGGTCCCGTGCTTGTCAAACTAGATTAAAGGCTTTAGTGCAGTCTCGCCAATATGATAATCATCTTCATCACAGATGTACCTACATGCTAACAATACTGGTCCCGTGCTTGTCAAACTAGATTAAAGGCTTTAGTGCAGTCTCGCCAATATGATAATCATCTTCATCACAGATGTACCTACATGCTAACATACTGGTCCCGTGCTTGTCAAACTAGATTAAAGGCTTTAGTGCAGTCTCGCCAATATGATAATCATCTTCATCACAGATGTACCTACATGCTAACAATACTGGTCCCGTGCTTGTCAAACTAGATTAAAGGCTTTAGTGCAGTCTCGCCAATATGATAATCATCTTCATCACAGATGTACCTACATGCTAACAATACTGGTCCCGTGCTTGTCAAACTAGATTAAAGGCTTTAGTGCAGTCTCGCCAATATGATAATCATCTTCATCACAGATGTACCTACATGCTAACAATACTGGTCCCGTGCTTGTCAAACTAGATTAAAGGCTTTAGTGCAGTCTCGCCAATATGATAATCATCTTCATCACAGATGTACCTACATGCTAACAATACTGGTCCCGTGCTTGTCAAACTAGATTAAAGGCTTTAGTGCAGTCTCGCCAATATGATAATCATCTTCATCACAGATGTACCTACATGCTAACAATACTGGTCCCGTGCTTGTCAAACTAGATTAAAGGCTTTAGTGCAGTCTCGCCAATATGATAATCATCTTCATCACAGATGTACCTACATGCTAACAATACTGGTCCCGTGCTTGTCAAACTAGATTAAAGGCTTTAGTGCAGTCTCGCCAATATGATAATCATCTTCATCACAGATGTACCTACATGCTAACAATACTGGTCCCGTGCTTGTCAAACTAGATTAAAGGCTTTAGTGCAGTCTCGCCAATATGATAATCATCTTCATCACAGATGTACCTACATGCTAACAATACTGGTCCCGTGCTTGTCAAACTAGATTAAAGGCTTTAGTGCAGTCTCGCCAATATGATAATCATCTTCATCACAGATGTACCTACATGCTAACAATACTGGTCCCGTGCTTGTCAAACTAGATTAAAGGCTTTAGTGCAGTCTCGCCAATATGATAATCATCTTCATCACAGATGTACCTACATGCTAACAATACTGGTCCCGTGCTTGTCAAACTAGATTAAAGGCTTTAGTGCAGTCTCGCCAATATGATAATCATCTTCATCACAGATGTACCTACATGCTAACAATACTGGTCCCGTGCTTGTCAAACTAGATTAAAGGCTTTAGTGCAGTCTCGCCAATATGATAATCATCTTCATCACAGATGTACCTACATGCTAACAATACTGGTCCCGTGCTTGTCAAACTAGATTAAAGGCTTTAGTGCAGTCTCGCCAATATGATAATCATCTTCATCACAGATGTACCTACATGCTAACAATACTGGTCCCGTGCTTGTCAAACTAGATTAAAGGCTTTAGTGCAGTCTCGCCAATATGATAATCATCTTCATCACAGATGTACCTACATGCTAACAATACTGGTCCCGTGCTTGTCAAACTAGATTAAAGGCTTTAGTGCAGTCTCGCCAATATGATAATCATCTTCATCACAGATGTACCTACATGCTAACAATACTGGTCCCGTGCTTGTCAAACTAGATTAAAGGCTTTAGTGCAGTCTCGCCAATATGATAATCATCTTCATCACAGATGTACCTACATGCTAACAATACTGGTCCCGTGCTTGTCAAACTAGATTAAAGGCTTTAGTGCAGTCTCGCCAATATGATAATCATCTTCATCACAGATGTACCTACATGCTAACAATACTGGTCCCGTGCTTGTCAAACTAGATTAAAGGCTTTAGTGCAGTCTCGCCAATATGATAATCATCTTCATCACAGATGTACCTACATGCTAACAATACTGGTCCCGTGCTTGTCAAACTAGATTAAAGGCTTTAGTGCAGTCTCGCCAATATGATAATCATCTTCATCACAGATGTACCTACATGCTAACAATACTGGTCCCGTGCTTGTCAAACTAGATTAAAGGCTTTAGTGCAGTCTCGCCAATATGATAATCATCTTCATCACAGATGTACCTACATGCTAACAATACTGGTCCCGTGCTTGTCAAACTAGATTAAAGGCTTTAGTGCAGTCTCGCCAATATGATAATTCATCTTCATCACAGATGTACCTACATGCTAACAATACTGGTCCCGTGCTTGTCAAACTAGATTAAAGGCTTTAGTGCAGTCTCGCCAATATGATAATCATCTTCATCACAGATGTACCTACATGCTAACAATACTGGTCCCGTGCTTGTCAAACTAGATTAAAGGCTTTAGTGCAGTCTCGCCAATATGATAATCATCTTCATCACAGATGTACCTACATGCTAACAATACTGGTCCCGTGCTTGTCAAACTAGATTAAAGGCTTTAGTGCAGTCTCGCCAATATGATAATCATCTTCATCACAGATGTACCTACATGCTAACAATACTGGTCCCGTGCTTGTCAAACTAGATTAAAGGCTTTAGTGCAGTCTCGCCAATATGATAATCATCTTCATCACAGATGTACCTACATGCTAACAATACTGGTCCCGTGCTTGTCAAACTAGATTAAAGGCTTTAGTGCAGTCTCGCCAATATGATAATCATCTTCATCACAGATGTACCTACATGCTAACAATACTGGTCCCGTGCTTGTCAAACTAGATTAAAGGCTTTAGTGCAGTCTCGCCAATATGATAATCATCTTCATCACAGATGTACCTACATGCTAACAATACTGGTCCCGTGCTTGTCAAACTAGATTAAAGGCTTTAGTGCAGTCTCGCCAATATGATAATCATCTTCATCACAGATGTACCTACATGCTAACAATACTGGTCCCGTGCTTGTCAAACTAGATTAAAGGCTTTAG
>NW_024535399.1:0-13578 GCF_016097555.1 Gigantopelta aegis
CTAAAGATAAAGAGAATCAAGAAAAGATTGAGAAGTTACCAAGGAAAAGGTAAAGTATAGTACGGTTGAGTACATACCATATTTTTATTTCTATAACGTAAAGTATTGTAAGAAACAAGAAGAGATTGAAACTACAGGAGAAAAAACATCTGACTTTCAATTAAAAACAAAGAAGAAAATTAGTTGTTGTGGAAAACCTGAAGAGAAGAAAAAGGTTTATTTTCTTCGTTTAATGCTATATTGTATAGTCTACAATCTAAATACAGATAATGTTTTGATAATCTTCACCAATTTAAGTCAAAGCTTGATGAGTAGCAACTGATACTAATACATAAAAATTCAATATTAACAAAAGGAAAAGAAGAGAACATTAAGTAAAATGATTATAAAGGTATTAAACACACTGGCTATTTTTGTCCTGTGTTAGGTTATTGGAAGGTTTCCTTTCCCTTTCCATTTTGAATTAAGCATTGAATTAAAGTTAAGATTTTTTTACACTTAATTACATGATGTATTTACCTTGGGGGACAACAGTTTTAAACAGGGCACGGGTTGTTTGGAAAATATGAAGATACAGTATTTTCTGGATTCGCCAATATTGAACATTGGGAAAGATTAATGAAGTTTAATGAAAAACAACAAACAAAAAGATGGAGAATTCGTTCTTTTCATACCCTGAAATGCGCTTAATAATTAAAAATTTTAATATTGTACTGTAAACTTATATAGAAAAAATTCTTGGAAGAGTGGTTCAAATTGTCAAGATTAACAATAAAACAATGAACAAAAAAGACTAACAGTTCTTTAAATGTTCAACTCATTGATGTTCTCTTTACTAATACAACCTTAAGAATTAGTATTGACGGGGTTTATTACAGATAAGAATTATACTTATCGAGTTGCATAATAAAACATTAAAAGTATTAGAAGGGTCTTTCTGTAATTCCTATAATAATGTCCAATTTCTGTATGGACCGTAAAAACCAAAACTCGATTGAACTCAGAGGTAATCAGCAGTTACTTCAGTTTAGTACCATCCAATAGCTGAACTTTATGCACAAATACATCATTTGCAAGAACTATGCTTGATGGTACTCTTTCACTGAACAGATGAGATCCCAAAAAGAGCACATTCACTACTGAACATAACATTGCAGAAGACTACCTTATCACGACGCCATAGAGCATTGGTAAGAGTTGGACACTTACAGTTCTGAAAAGAACAGACTTGTGGTTCTGGTAGTTTATTGCTTGACTTGTCTTTCTCACTCAATTTCTTTTCAACTCTGAGTTTCTTTGACTATTCATATATACATCGTCTCTTCTTATTAACCATATAAAAAACGCATTTGCTCTATATACTCTCTCTATAAAAGAGTTTAATTGCACAACTTGTTGTCTCCCATAGTCCCCTGTCATATTTGTGACCATAATGAATAAGTCATTTTGAGAGAAAGGATCACACAAGATAGCTCATTCTCCTCAGACAAAATGTTAAGTATATCAATGATGTCACATAGCACTTGGCTATCACATTATTTGTTTTGATTGGCTTCATCCTATATCTTAATAAGGGAGGTGTGTCAGCCTAGTTTATGAGTATGCATGTATAGATCTTGGTTGTATTTGGTTGGACTTCAGTTAATGTTTGAAAATGTTATTTAGGAACGGAAGATGAAAGAGCAGCTAAGGAACACTTGTGTACCTAATGTTATATTAACAAGTTCATTTTAGATAAAAGAAATTGTTAAATGATTATTTATAGGTCAATGTCGTCTTTCGTTTGTATCAATGTTATATCAGCCAACAACACACTTCCAAGTATTGAAAAGATGCAATAAATGTATTGTAGTAATCGAGTCATTACTTATGAGACTGTAATAATGTTAGTATCATTATTTAGACTGTAATAATGTTAAGTCATTATTGTATTGACTGTCATGGTGGATGGGATGGAGATGAATGGATGTTATACATAAAGAGATGTAATATATGACAATGATCATATTATATTGAATCAAGTTGAATTTCTTTTGTGAATGAGTTGATTAGTTGAAATATTTTTGTTGCTTGAAAAGGTGAATGGTTGAAATCTTTTCATTTTAAAAATATAAAAATATACTAGATAGCAACAAATATCAATCAGTCCACATAACAGGTGCCATTCTAATTGGAAGTTTTCATGAAAGAGAAGGAAGAGGAATCTTATACATATATATATATATATATACATTACTATCTCTAATAGGGATTACTTGGGATTGGAATACTGTTGAGCTCAGTCACCTACGGCAGAGGGATGTAAAAAGTGATGAGACAATTAGAGCAGAAACATTAAGAGAATTTGTATGATTCTGCTTGACTCCAGTATCTCCTGAAAGTTTGCAAATTGTGCTTTGTGACATAACAAATGTCCAGTTGAAAAAACTGGATATTTGGAATTCTCCTCTTTATATTGACTGTGTCTCTGAATTATCTCATGTACTCACTAATAACAATAGAATAAACTACTTACGTCTTGTCCTTGTCCTCCCCCACCTAATGGGTCTGGAGACATAATGAAAGCCTTATCTACCAATACTCAATTAAAAGACTAACATTGGTCATCTATTATATCATTTTGTACATTCATTATTTGATGACATATATACCTGTGGGAATATACAGCTCCATTACAGTAAGGATCAACACGCGGTCTAACGTTATGTATATATGGTGTGGATAGGCCATGTCGTACTATCAGATACTGAGGAGTAGAAGATAACAAGACGATGATAGAAAGAAAAGGCACCCCATCCTTCGAGAAAATAGTGTCAGTTTAGGCTAATGGGTGTGGAATATTATTCTAGGGTGTGTGGCTGGTTCTTGCAGGATCAACTCCATTCATCAGCTCATCATCATACCATTATACAACAAGAATTATCTATCACACACTCTATCAACCTTTAGTAATGGCTGCACAAATTAGAAAGGTTAGTTAATACTAGTATATTTGATAAATACATCAAAGCTTTTTCTTCTTATAGTCAAAGACTGTCTGTACTGTAGTTGGTGGATGTGGCTTCCTGGGACACGACACATGGTAGAGACTCTTCTCTCACGAGGATATCAAGTGAAAGTATTTGATTTACGTATTACATTTGATGAGAACGTATTCAGTTCTTTACTGGAGATCTCTGTACAAAAGAGTACTAAACATTGAACACCAAATATATACATGTCTATCTTTTGTTAATGCATTATATATTTGTACTAGGTAGTATCAAACCCATATACTTTGTACATAGTAAAAAAACTCATTAAGTACTGAGGCAAGATCTCCAAAGGTGTGGGCAATGCTAGTAACTAATGCTGTGTACTTTGAGTGCAGTATTGTAGCGTTCACTCATCCATTTTGTATTATATAAATCATAGCAATAAATAATACAGTAGACAGTACTTATATATAGAACACTTTAAAGTAACTTTACTTTCTAGTATTATATCATCATTTTTGACTTAGCTTATATTTTGTATTCACTGAGTTCAGTCTACTGATGTTTCTCTCTCTTTCATATATAGGACCTTCTCCTGCATTGGAAGGTATAGATATTGTTTTCCATCATGCATCACCTCCAGCATCTGTGAAAAATAAAAAACTCTTTTATAAAGTTAATGTAGAAGGTACACAAACATTATTAGAGCTTATAAAGGCTGGATCGTACAGGTAATGCAAATAGTTTCCCTCTCTTATAACTTTATAATTGATATATAGAGGTTTGTATTAACTAGTACAGCTAGTGTAGTTTATAATGGAAGTGATATTAAGAATGGAAATGAAAGATCTCCCTTATGCTGACCCTCCAATGGACTACTACACAGAGACTAAGATATTACAGGAACAGGTATGAATAAAAATATTGTTAACTATAAGACATTGCTACTATATATCTAATATTTTCAATAATTGAGAGAATACTTCTGGGTATTACATATACAGCAATTGTCTGTTCCTTTAATAATTCAGATGGTCTATCTGATTTCTTACTAATATCTCTTTCTCTCTAATTTAGCTAGTTCTTCTTTCAGCTAATAATACTGATATCAATAAAGGGTCCTGTATAATTAACAGTAGCTATCAGACCCCATGGCATATTTGGACCTCGTGATGTTCAGAACATACCTACAATTGCTGAGGCAGCTAAAGCAGCAAACTAAAGTTCATCATTGGGTAAGTAGTATATTAACAGATATATAATATAGTACTGTCACTTACTATAGTGATGGAAAGAATGTAGTTGACTTCACTTATGTTGATAATGTTACTCATGGACATGTGTTAGCAGGTGAACACTTACATATTGACTCTAAAGTCTGTGGAAAGGTATTTATAAATACCTACTAACTGATACATATAAATGTACATGTCACTGAAAAAAATTTGTCACTATGTATTAAGTGGGTGTACAGTTATTTTTATATGACTATACATAATGGGACATTCCTTATTTGGGCATATAATCAGTGTTCAAATATAGGGATATAATATGTACTATTATTGTAACCATATTACTTAACCACACCTTCTTCTCTCTACTATAGGCATATAATATAACTAATGATAAACCAGTGAAGTTTGCTGATTATATTACTCAAGTTAGTAACTGGTCTTCATTATCCTCCTCCCTCAAACATCTCCCTTATAAATTAATATTAATACTAGCTATTATATTACATGGGTATTGTGGTTATGAGTCCTCTAGTAACAATTAAACCATTGTTTACACCAATGAGAGTTAGATTAGCTGGTACATATCATTATTATAATTGTCAGAGAGCTAAAGATGACTTTGGATATCAACCTGTTGTGTCATATGAGGAAGACTGTGTCGATCATTGGACTATTTTAAAAATTATAAAGATATATTATGTATAATTTAATATTATTAGAATCAATATACCTTTAATTATGACATAGACTTTAGTAATATTATATAATTATAATGTTTATTTGGTAGAAGGTTTGTATTTATAACATCTTTTGTATATTGTGCAGACACTACGCATGTATTTAGCAGAGTGGAGTGAGTTATCTCACATGATTTTTTGTATCTTGTATTTTGCATGCATTTAGCAGGGTGGGGCTCGATTACATCACCCGATTTTGCACAAATGAGCCCCACCTTTCTTGTTGGAAATGGCCGGCTGCTTAGAAACTTACAAAAGAGCTGTTGTCTATGTTTTTTACTTCCCGGTACGTTTACCTTAAATCGGTACTAGAAGAAGCTAAAAACGAATTTGCGGAGAAGGCACTTACAGCTTGTTTGATAAGTTTTCCTGTTATGAGAGCCGCTGTAAGATGTAGTCATGATCAATATAGCAAATGTTTTCTGACATAACTAATGACTTGATAATAGGATTGGAGTTGATGAAGAGTGTTGAGGATATACCGAACCATTGTCGAAAACTTACACAAATCCTTGAAGACATTGGTGGACCAGTGGCAATTGTTGGTAGAGAACTTGATGCAAAGTTATCTACATTAGCTGGTATGTGATTATGATATATATAAATATTTATCTCTATGAAATGTTTTGTAATTTTGTCATCCAGCCTATCATTAAATGTCATTTTACTAATTTCAGATTTGTCAAATTTTTTGAGTCCATACGATCTACAATATGAAGAATTAGATAAGAATGTGATGACAGTCTCTTAATACAGGTCTCTCAGCACTTACAATTCATTGACCACACCAAAGTTAGTCATTGTCTGAACTTACCAAGCAAAACATTGGAGAGTATTGATGATGTAGAAAGAAAGGTTGCCATGCTATGGAATGGAAAGCAAAAAATGGTAGTGCTGCTACCTCTGTGGAACTTTTAAATGCCTTTTTGAAAATGGAAGATAGACTTATTGCTGAATCTATTTTGAGATATCTTCAAGAAAAAACTAAATCAGAGCCATTGACACTCCATCTTGCTCCAGAAAAAGCAAAAGATCGATATCCAAATTGGGACAAATTAACAGAGAGTGAAAAGGAAGCAGTGAGAAACCAGTTAATAGATGAGAATCATTATGTACGTAAAGCATATGCAACTTTTGTTGTCCAACTTATACAATCATTTATAACACGTCAGGTTGATCCAAGGTTAGTTAAGCTCTTATTTCGTAGCTATGGTATTTCAGATGGCAATCAACATTCACCTGACTTTGATAAAGGTGATAGTATTGCTGACGTACTTGATGAGTTATCTAAGCATTGCACATGGTTCAATTATGAGTCATTTAAAATTGTAGTTGACATTTTAGGAAATGAAGATGAAAAAACATACTTGAAGACATATGAAGAAGATAATCTTATACCATATCTTAAACGCTCTATTTTTGAGATACCATGTGGTTCACAAAGTCAATCTCAACGTACCAATCTCCTTTTGAAAGTCCTACACATCTCTGCATAACTGGAAATGAAGTGAAAGCAGTTCAACGTAACCTTGCTAAATTGTTGGGCTTAAAAGATGGATACAAATTACACTTTGAAGATTACAACATTGGATCTATTGAGCTAATATTTAGTCTTCCACAGTTGTATTAAATGAAAGTTCCCCTAAATCTCAGCTTTTTACATTTATTGAGAGGGAATAAGTCAAATTGTTATGAAGTTATTATTGATCTAGTTACTGTGCTGTAAGTAGCTAGCTATAACATATTCTAATCCATCTTTCTGTGTCTGTTAGATCATATTCTGACAATGCAGAAACATCTATACTTATCAAGTTGATGCAAGAAAAAGTTTTTCTTAAAGAGGCTACTTCCTTGCTGAAAGTGAAAAGACAAAACAAAGGGATGAGGTAAATTTGTTCCAATATTCATGTGAATCTTGTTTTTTACAGGAGGTCAAAAGTCATCTGACAGACTCACTTAGTGATTATAAAAGACAGCTGGATTTGAAAGATCAAAAGATCTTTGAGTCAGAATCTACCTTTAAGGAAAGAAGAGGTGCATAATGCATATAATCTAATTGTATTGTATTACACAAATCATTTGACTTTTGAGTAATTGCCAATGATGTCCTAAATGACCAATTATATTCTAAGACTTACTCTTTTCAGTGTGGTCAACCTTTTGCATTTGCTATGTTTATTGTTTCTGTGTTGATTAGAATGAATAAAACCAAAGGTTAAAATAACATTATTCAATGCTCAATCATTATTATAGTGCTTGTAATTAAAAACACTAGTTAATATCTTTTTTCATTGCTATTTGTAGCCAGTATGCTCAGTTAGTGTTTATTTTATTTCTTGTCTTATTACCAAAAGATATAAATAGTATATAATCTATCTATTGACCATTATTATAATAGTTAATTAGAATGTGTGGTTTAATTTATTATACTTTAAATAACACAAAACATTAATTAATATTACCATATCCTGCATAATCAAGTTTATTAATAATTCAATCATTTATCATATGCACTTGCTCAATGCAGAGATACCTATAGTACCACAGATTGGGAACACTATTAGAGAGCTCACAATATCTTCTGAATTTATAGCTCATGAGGTAGGTTCCTTTCAATTGATTAGCATGTTTTTATTAATACAGCAGGTGGAGACCCATCCTTCACTACCAAAGAGAAAGCACAAACTCACTGATACCACTCAGCATATAGTTAAGAAGCCAGCATATGACATTGACATTTCTAGATCACATAGAAAAGAAAGAGTGATTTAGAATTGGAATATGATGAAAAACCATCAAAGATACCAAGTGAGTATATGACATTGTACAATGTACTCACCATTTAAAACTGGAGCTAAAAACCATATTAAGATTGTTTGAAGATGCTACTATTGCTATGCACTGAGTCTGTATAGAATCTTAGGCATAGTTTAAAGCACACTTCAGTAGTTACATTCAAGAGCCACTAATAGAATGAGATAAATCACTGATATGTACAACTAGGTTCTACCATGTAAAACTGATATTTCTTTAATATCTTTACTCAATAACTGATTGGCCAATGATTTCATAATCTATAAGAGCAAAAACATCTGTAGTGTGACAAACTTTAGTTTCAATATAAGTTTGTTAGTTAATTAGAATTTCCTGTCTAATTATTGCACTTTAAATATCACAAAACATAATTAATATTATCTTGTCTTTTTTGCTTAAATCATAATTAGGTTTATTATTAATTCAATCATTTTTTCATTTGTATTTACTTAATGTAGGGATACCTGTACTATCACAGATTGGAGACACTATTAGAGAACCTGAGATGTCTTCTGAAGTTGTGACTCATGAAGTAGGTTTAATTACTTTACATTTACTGATCAACATATTATTTATTGATATAGCAAATGGATACCCAGCCCTTACTACCAAAGGAACAGTCAAAAATAGAAGAAATCAAAAGCTTTGATGAGTCACACCTAATTCAAAATGGTAGGGGTATTTCACATTAAAATCTAATTAATATAATTGAAAAAGTCATCCTACAATTGTTTTATTAGATGACACTGAATTTACAATGAAACACTGACTAGAGCTATAAATATTGAATAATTAGCAGTAGTATCTGTGGAAGACTAGCTATAGAATATTAGATATATGTGTATAGGTAGAAAAGCAAGCTATATAGTGAAAATTTTTTAAACATGAAAAATCACTCCCATTTTCACAGTACTTCCACTTAGGATTATCAAAGTCCATTAGCTGCTATATGCATCAACTATTACAGGATACAGTTTAATTTCATTTGTTACTTTCAATGATTGTATACAACAATAAAATAAAATGAAGGAAATGGGCACACAAAGGTATATATATATATATATATATATATATAATATATATATATATGTATGTATGTATGTATGTATGTATGTATGTATGTATGTATGTATGCATGTATGTATGTATGTATGTATGTATGTATGTATGTATGTATGTATGCATATATTGTTCCAAAACAACGCTAGGTAACAAAAGGTGACTATGAATCACTTAAATATCCAATCAATGATTGTGTCAAAGTTTTATCATTCACAAGCTGTAAATACTAATTTAAAACTATAGTAAGATTTTAGAAATTGTCATATTACTCTGTTACACAGTTGAGAAAAGCATTTCACTAACAATTTATACTGTGAGCTTTTTACTTATTACATAGAATGAATTGTTATCAGAAAACTGTATAACTATCCTTTAATTTCTTTTTAGTATCATTTCTTATTATCAAATGATAATGTTGTTAGACCTCATAAAAGTAGAAAATAGGATTGCCTTTGCAAACTGAAACTTTTACAAAAATATTAACCATTGTATTAAGTTAAGCTCATAGTGCTATTATATCATTTAATTTACAACAAATGGTAGCTGAATAATGTTGTTATCTTTTGAAAGGATTAAGCTATACACACATATAGTCGAAATGATTTTAGTAATGTCAAGCAATACCTTCAAACATTGCAAATATAGAATAAAATGAAATTAAATTTCATATAAATATGAAGACAGCAATATGTATAACTTGATTGTTGATGTGGATAAGTTGACTTAATGTACTACATTCAAGAGAATTTAATTAATTTAACATTTAATATGATGGCAATTTAAGATTAATATGATGTCTTATTACATATACTGTTTGTAAGGTAATATATTACTATATATAACAAAATCACTCTTTTAATAAGCAATCAAACAACAATACATAATTAATTTGTTATTCCATTATTCATTGTTATTGATCTATACAGTGAACATAAAACAATACTAATATATACTTATTTCTTGTATTGTGTCAGTATATATGTACATAATGTATCGATTATCTTTTCAATTTGTATATCAATAATTAAGAAAGTTACATTATAAATGTATGTATATAAATAGAGAACTAAAATTAATTTATTACTATTTAGTGAAGCATTTATATTAATAGTTAATTCTGTTCCAATATTTTTTGTTGTGATTACAATTGTTATATACTTTAGTTACTACCACTATGGACAGTGAACAACTACAAGACCAATCATCAACTGACACTTTATCAGGTACATGTACATTAATAGAGATATAACTATGTACCCTAATGTAAATAGAGAAGATAAAACTATTGGACAAAATGAATAGAACAAAGACATTCGAGATTGAGAAATTGACCAGACATAAAGAAGGTAAGCTATAGTACTGTTAGTAGTACATACCATATATGGTTATGTTCTATAGCTACTGATAAAGTATTAGTAGAGAAACAAAAAGAGATTGTGATACTTCAGGAAAAGATAACAAGTCTAAGTTTACAACTAATAGAGAAAAATGGTGAGCTACAGTACTGTTAGTAGTACATACCATATATGGTTATGTTCTACAGCTACTGATAAAGTATTAGTAGAGAAACAAGAAGAGATTAAGAAGTTGACCAGAGAGAAAGAAGGTAAGCTATAGTACTGTTAGTAGTACATACCATATATGGTTATGTTCTATAGCTACTGATAAAGTATTAGTAGAGAAACAAGAAGAGATTAAGAAGTTGACCAGAGAGAAAGAGGTAAGCTATAGTACTGTTAGTAGTACATACCATATACGGTTATGTTCTATAGCTACTGATAAAGTATTAGTAGAGAAACAAGAAGAGATTGAGAAATTGACCAGAGAGAAAGAAGGTAAGCTATAGTACTGTTAGTAGTACATACCATATATGGTTATGTTCTATAGCTACTGATAAAGTATTAGTAGAGAAACAAGAAGAGATTGTGATACTTCAGGAAAAGATAACAAGTCTAAGTTTACAACTATAGAGAAAAATGGTGAGCAACAGTACTGTTAGTAGTACATACCATATATGGTTATGTTCTACAGCTACTGATAAAGTATTAGTAGAGAAACAAGAAGAGATTAAGAAGTTGACCAGAGAGAAAGAAGGTAAGCTATAGTACTGTTAGTAGTACATACCATATATGGTTATGTTCTATAGCTACTGATAAAGTATTAGTACAAAGCAAAAAAACACAAGGTTAAAACTACCTGCAATGGTTGTATCAACTACAATACAAATTGGTTATATTAACTTACATGTAATTGAAGTGACACTCCTGGGTAACTTTAACTAAAATGGGTTAATGTAACTAAGTTGGTTGAAGCTACCATGTTGACTGACTGTTACTATAACTAGTTTAACACCAGAATAAAACAATGTAATCTAGTTATTAAACAAATTGTAAAAGGGAGAAAAAGCAATATTAATTTACATAACATAGTGTTTTAGATAAATATAAGTCAAACCATCTGTTAGTTTATATAAATATGACCATGATAAACATTGTAATTAAATAAATCAGATATTAATGACTGGTGTGAAGAAACAGAAATGACATAGGTATAATAATGCACTTAAAATAGCATTTTGTCATTTCCCCTTAATTGTCCTCGTTACCAGAATCTCATCAAGTTGATGTAAGCCCAATATTGAGTTACCATAAAGTCAAAAACTGGTCTAACTTAATATGTGAAAAGCCATCTAGAAGCCAAAAGTAGTCTTTGTAGTTATATCCAATAACTGAAATTATGAGGGAGAGGTGGATACTGTGTTTTTAACCTAACTAACTAGGTTAATTAAGTTGAAATAGTATCTACTTATAGCTTCAATTGAAGTCATGATTCGACTACTATAGCAAAGTGGGTGTAAAAGCAATGTGGTTGTAGATGTAACTAGTTCGCTTCATGCTTATTGATTTACACTTGTATTGGCCTTGTAGGAACTTTGAATTGGGCTTACATCATATTGATGTAACTATAGTTAAATGACAACATGCTTTTTTTCAGTGTGGCTATCAAAATAAAGTACATTACATGATGAAACCAAAAAAAAGAAGCATATCACCACCAATGATTTACATTAACAATATTAGTTATAACAACCTATTTTGCTAGTTATGATAACCACAACATATGTTAGAATCAAACCTACTAAGTGTTACAGTAACCCCAGTGCACTAAGTTAAAGTAACAGCAATTGTTACCTCAACTACTTATGTCAGATGTTACTTTAACTATAAGTGTGGATTATAATCACCCATACATTTGACAGTTGCTTTAACTATAATTTTCATTGGGTTATTTTAACCCAAGACATGGGTTACCTGAGTTGTAGGTGTTTTGACCCAAAAGTTTGGGTACTTTCTACCCATCACTTTTTACTGTGTAGAGAAACAAGTAGATATTGAGAAGTTGACCAGAGAGAAAAAAGGTAAGCTATAGTACTGTTAGTAGTACATACCATATATGGTTATGTTCTACAGCTACTGATAAAGTGTTAGTAGAGAAACAAGAAGAGATTGAGAAGTTGACCAGAGAGAAAGAAGGTAAGCTATAGTACTGTTAGTAGTACATACCATATATGGTTATGTTCTATAGCTACTGATAAAGTGTTAGTAGAGAAGCAAGAAGAGATTAAGAAGTTGACCAGAGAGAAAGAAGGTGAGGTATAGTACTGTTTAATAGTACATACCATATATGGTTATGTTGTATAGCTACTAATAAAGTATTAGTAGAAAAACAGAAGAGATTAGGAAGGTTTGGTGTGCGTGTGCATATATATATGTTCAACCTCATTCATTTATGTACTTTTGAAACTTTTATGCCTTAAGAATATTTTATAGTCTTATATTTATCCTTTATCATTTAAAATGTTACCCATCTGTATGTGTAAAAGAGAGGGAGAGAGGATTCTTGATAATGTACACATTTATCATTACTAGGAATAATAATGGTGGCATATTCTAGACACACAGATTAAAAGTCAGAAATCCTAGAGTGGATATAGCACCAGCAAACACTAACAACTTGAATATTTCGTTTGCAAATACTGTTTAAGTACATATTACCAAAATATAGCACATTAGCATGTTACCACAATACTGTACTAGTGATGTTCAATCATGCAGCATTAATACATGAATATACACACGTAACTCTGATGTACTTATGTATTTATATATTATACATATTATATAATAGATTTCGAACCATAATATCATAATATACATTTTATTATACTGACTTTTTATCATTGAATAGAAGACTCAGCAAGTGTTATGCCGAATGTTATACTGACCTCACTACTGTAAAAGATTGTGAGGATGCAATGGGTAAAATAATTTTCAATAAACAGGAACACTGGGAGATTTGGATAACAGAGCATCTCGTGAGAGCTTACAAGCACTGCTAACTAAGATCAATCATGAATGTCCAGTAGGAAGCTTCATATTGGGCACACTCCTCTTGATGATTATTGTGTCTCCAAGCTAAGTGATGTACTCAATAATACCAAGTCAATAGAAATATCTATGTCTTCAATCATCTCCTCTCACTCCTAACAGTCTAGAGAAGATAATGAAAGCACTACATAATAACACTACACTTAAGAAATTAAAGTTTTGGTATGATAATACCATCACAGATGAAGATATACCTCATATGTGTGAAATGTTATCCATTAATACGACATTAAAGAAAACTATCGCTAATCAGCTGCATCACACATCAGTAATGATGGAAACAAGATTTGTTACAAGTCCAAGCTAT
>NW_024535400.1:0-13552 GCF_016097555.1 Gigantopelta aegis
TTTATGCCAACCTAACACTTTGATTGGTGCAGAAGGCTAACAGAGAGGCTCACAATCTCTACTGACATCTCTAAGTATATGGCCTTTTTGCGAATTACCTTGCGATGTACATGGTATGTATTTGGGATGGTGACAACGCCTAAGAATAGGTACAATCCTTGAAAGAGCTGGCATCGGAAGGCGATGATCATCATAACTAAGCGTGAGCGCTTCATACAGCCCTCAAGCTACATACGGCGGGAGAAGCTTTGCAGCATTGAATACGAAGTCCATCCACCGCATAGACGTATGGAAAGAGTCATCTAACTACGATAAAAAAAATCTCTTCAGCGCTGCTGGAGGTCCCGGAGGGGACATCCCAGTAAAGTGTAAAAATTGTGGGTTTTCAAGAATGAAAAACCATTTCTTACAATTTGTCCATGACACAAGACACAAAAATTACAATTACAACTATGTGTCACCTACTTATTCATGGCCTTCACTTACTTAAACTGGCAGAGACAAGGGGCCGTGATAATCTTACTTTTAGAGGAGGCTGAAAATGCCAGATCCACTGAAACATCAATCATCCTACAGAGCAAGGAGCACAGACCACTCAGACACATGGACCACTGTGATGGGTCCTATCAGGACTTCCGGCTGAGGTTTTCAAAACTTACCTCATATGATAAGGCAGCAAACGTTTACTGTTACTAACTTCTTGGTGACTGGAAATGGTCAAGCTTAGTCAACTATCAAAGTCTGGTGCAAACTCTGCTCCCCAGGCGCTTCATATCGCCACTAAACTCCCAACAATCATGGCAGTTAGAAAGCTGGGGGCAACAGCCTGGTTGCTGAAGGAGATGAAACCCAAACTGAGCAGCTGGCAGAGCATATGTCTCACAAAAAAGACCACCTCAGTATTTTATTACTGGGCTAGGGCTCGAATTGATTCGGCTGTCACAATTCATAACAAAATTACTCAAGTCACTGATAAGTATTGTGATTTTGTGATAGGTATGTCAAAATTGTTTAGCAACTGCTTTTTCAACTGCCTCTTCAAGATGGAAACATCAAGGTAACTACCATGAAGCTTCAGTAAAATTAGCTTCATTACAATTAACTTATGATGATAGACTCTTCAGAATGAAGCTGGATGTCACAAGGCTATAAAGGGTTAGTACAGCTCATTCATTAATTTTAAAATATTTCACTTACGAATATTTCTTCAATCAGACTCTGATTCAGAAGAAAATTACTGTAAGTTAAACTTCTGAAGAACAATTATACATTCCCATTTAGCTTCTACGACCTCTTTTAGGAGGTAACCTAAAAGAGTCGACCAAAGGTCGTTAAGGTAAGTACTACTTACCTTGTTAATTCATTGAAACAATTAACAGACACAACTTCTAAATCAAAAGAGTCAACACAAATGTCAACACAGTCAAGATGCCAATCTATTAAGTATGGCAACTACTTAATTGAATATTTTTTGTTTATAGCAAAAGACTCACTAAGATAGGGACAAGGTATGTCAGACAATATGTAAAAATGTTTATTTAATGTTTATTTCTTCAATAGGTGGAGTGTATCAAAAAGACACACCCAGTGCTCCTGCACGAGGTAGGTCAGGACAACAAGTGAAAATGTTTATGCCTTAAAATAGGATTCACAGAAAAGAAGAGAGGGAGATAAGTAACTTCTTTCAAGGCAAAACTCCATCTCTTCAGAAATGTAGGAATTTTATTGGGAAAATTTAAATTACAAAAACACCAAGCAAATCCAGGACAAAGTCCGGGGGATGCGACACTCATAAATACATTTATCACCATGAAACATCATACATTTATCACTATGAAACATCATTATTCAGTAATAACTATTCAACATCATACATTTATTACTATATATTTATCACCGTGAGGATCATACATGTATCTATTACTATACATAATTATTCAGTAATAACTATTCAAAAATTTGCAAACATCAGCCCCATGATGTCCAGCTGTTATGGCATTGGAAGGATTAGCCAAGGAAGCATTTTTCTTCTATATAAATAATATCAGAAAGAACATCTCCACATCATCAAGTGTCTATAATGCCCTTGTGTTACCAGTAATGGTAAAGCCATGAGCCATTACTGGGATCACATAAATCAATTACAGGAAAATATGGCTTCAAAGATTTTCCCACCCTAACAGAAATACGTAAATGTAGGTAGCAACATCACAGTAATTCATCAAAATGAACAGGAGCTCAAAAAAAAAATCTCAGAGCATATAAGCCATTCTAAGGCAACATCATCACATTACTACAGAATGCGCAGCCGCATGCAATCTGTGGTGTCTGTACATACTACAATTCAAACAATTACAAGTAAGCAAACACATTTCTCTTCTCAATTTATATCATCTTTTCTAGGTAATGCAACAGATAAGATAAATTAACAACACAAAATGTTTTCAGTGATGTTGAAAGAAAACTCATTAAGGATCATTTCAAAGAAAAAATATTAGCCAGAAAAAGTCTGTGTCATTATCACATGTCGGAACTTCATGCAAAAGTACAAACTATCTAAAACACCTAAGCAAATACAAGACAAGCAAAGGAACATAATAAAGTTCAATTAAAATAACCTCTTGTACATTTCTTTGTTCCTTATTTAATGTCATCCTCATTTTAATCTATTTACACAATAAAATAAAAACTAATAATCATTTAAATTTGTAACTTCAAATTAACAATTATCAATGAACATCAAGTCAATATTACAATCTTAATTTTCAATGTGTTTTTTATACTTCTACTAGTCGAGTTCAGTTGTTTTAAAATATGCTTGTATTCCTTTTCAGAGCTTTCTATACTTTTGTTACCTCTTGGATACATTTACGTTTTTATTTATTATTTTTTGTCAAATCATTCACATTTTCTTACTAACTTTAGTACTTTCATTACTTAACATCTCCTTTAGCAACAAATTAATGAGGACATACTGGATATAACACACTTCCATGCAGGACGTAAAATTAAAATTCATTGAGTACTATGTCTCCAAATGTTTATTCTAAGGACATATAAAGTGTTCCCTGATGAGTATATATGTCCTCGAACTTCAGAAAGAAGGACATAAAATGTCCCTCCAAGGCCAAAGGACATAAAGTGGGACATAATGTAAGGGCTAAACCATAAACCCTATATCCCTGTGACTACCAATTTGGGTTTCTCCATGGCTGACTGGATATGCACTGGAATGAGCTCAGGATCATTTTTGCTTTTGTTTTTTTTTTCAAAGTTTGAGAAGGTTGTAACTTGCTTTTCAAAATAGCCACACCTACTTTTCTTTTTTCAAAATGTAGCCCCATCCTTTTTTATACCTAACCCCATTGTGATGTCTCAAAACCCCAGCTTTATTTTATGAGAAAAAAAGTTAGAATAATGGTGATTTTTTCCCCATTCAAAAAAAAAGGCCACATGGCCCCATTTCAAAAGGAAATTTTATGGTTTCACAATAAGCCCCACCTACCAGGGTGTTCACAACAACCAATAAAATTTTCCAGGGTTACTTTGATTGCTTATTATTTAATATTTAATTTAAAGGGCCATATGGCCCTATAGAATTTTCCAAGTTTCATTACACCTGTACACACAATTGGTTCAGGGATTCCAATGATGTAGAACAATTTTCCAGGGTCAACCATTATTGAAATATTTGCCAAAAACTGTAGGGCCATATGGCCCTATCAATGTTTTTATTTTTTATTGCAACATTGTATTGTGCCTTGATGTAGAGGTGGCATGATACATGAAATTTTTTCCAGGGTCAACCCGTTATTGAAATATTGCCAAAAACTGTAGGGCCATATGGCCCTGCATAATTTTTTTAATTTTTTATTGCAACATTGCATTGTGCATTTGATGTAGAGGTGGCATGATACATGAAATTTTTTCCAGGGTCAACCCATTATTGAAATATTTGCCAAAAACTGTAGGGCCATATGGCCCTGCATAATTTTTTTTAATTGTTATTGCAAGATTGTTTTGTGCATTTTGTAGGAGTGGCGTGATACATGAAATTTTTTCCAGGGTCAACCCATTATTGAGATATTTACCAAAAACTGTAGGCCATATGGCCCTTTGTAATGTTTTTAAATTTTTTTGCAATATTGTATTGTGCATTTTTTTGTAGGAGTGGCATGATACATTAAAATTTTTCCAGGGTCAATCCGTTATTGAGATATTTACCAAAAACTGTAGGGCCATATGGCCCTATGAATTTTTTTATTTTTTATTGCAACATTGTATTGTGCGTTGTTTTAGGGGTAGTATGATACATGAAATTTTTCCAGGGTCAACCCATTATTATGATATTTATCAAAAAATTAGTATATGGCCTTATATGGCCCTATCAAAAATGAAAATAATTATATATGTAAATCGATGTGCAGCATATGTGCAACATAATGAACTGATTTATCCTAACCAGGGTAATTTTTAGAAAAAAGGCCATAAGGGCCACATGTATGGCCCTCTGGCCCTCTTCAGAAAATTTTTGCAAAATACTTCATTCATTGAACTTATCTTGTTGACAACAAAATTATTAATCCTACTTCTTTTCTTAATCAAAGTTTTTCGACATATTTAATTTAGCATATATTTGACATCTATGGTAATAATCTAATATGTTAAGTGTATTCAAACATTATTTACAAATAAATAGGTGTGGTGATAAAAAAATTGTTGAGAAAAACATGATTAATGGCCAATTGAGTTAGTTAAAAAGTGATTAATACTGGAAAGATATTTTTACATAACTTAGTAACATCTATGTTGTATTTGGATTATTGCTTGATTTTAGGCAGTTAAACAATTAGTGTTACATGTAGTACCACTCATATAGTTTTATTAACTACCTTTACCAATATGTTTATTGAGTCAACTATATAATAATTTAAATGTATTTTATTATAAGTGTAAGTTGTAACAAATAAAATCATATAGCATGTTTTTCAGCTAGCATGTTGACAACAAAATTATTAATCCTAGTTCTTTTCTTAATCAAGTTTTTCGACATATTTAATTTAGCATATATTTGGACATCTATGGTAATAATCTAATATGTTAAGTGTATTCAAACATCATTTACAATTAAATAGGTGTGGTGATAAAAGAATTGTTGAGAAAAAACTTATCCCTTAATTTATTATACCATATTAAATTGCTTTCAGCCATTTACATTTCATTAGGTGTGGCCAATTGAGTTTGTTAAAAAGTGATTAATACTGTGAAGATATTTTTACATAACTTAGTAACATCTATGTTGTATTTGGATTGTTGCTTGATTTTAGGCAGTTAAACAATTAGTGTTACGTGTAGTACCACTCATATAGTTTTATTAACTACCTTTACCAATATATTGAGTCAACTATATAATAATTTAAATGTATTTATTATCACTTAAAATCATATAGCAAGTTTTCAGCCATTTTTATATGATAAGTGTGGTCAACTGAATGAATTCAACGTATTTACTTTTACCTAATTTAAAGTAGCATTTATGTTTGTAGTTGGATGTTACTTCTGTTTGTCATTTTCTGTATTTTATCTGAATGGGGTAGTTATTACATTTTAGGCAGTTTTTAAACAATTATTGCTTGTTATCATATTGTTATGTTCTATGCGACCCATATAATTGATAATCTCTTTTTACCTATGTATTGAGTCAAATATGGCAATAATTCAATAATTTAAGTGTATTTCACCGAAGACGACACCAGGAAAATCTTGAACTTCAAAAATTACATGCAAAAATCAGAAACCTAGCCACCATGGGTATCTGCAGGCAATTTCTTGGGAGTAACCAATTGTCATCAACAAGGACTCCCAAACAAATACAGGACAAGGTGTATAACCTACAAAAAAATTAAAATACCTTAACATTTAGTCATCATCAATAACTATATAATAAACAGTAGTCATTTATCCAAATACTATAATCATTAATTGTATTTTACAGTGTCATCACATCAAGCCAACAATTATATTAAAAATTACAGTTTTAACATCTACCCAAACTAAAAGAAACAATAAACAAAACTAGGCCCGTATTGTAAAAATTGATCAAAAGCTGTAAAAATGGATAAAACAAAGAAGGCCACATTTTTAAAAAATAGATTGATGTCTTGACATAAAGCAAATCATGGGTAAAAGAGAGTTCTTGGGCAAAAAAACAACAATAATTTAATTGCAAGTCAGTGAGAAAGGGAAACATTAAGGCTACTTTTTTCAAATAGGCAACAGGCAATAAAGATTCGGCTGGCCCCAGGCCCATAAGGGCCGTAAAGGCCATAAATTTTTACCTTGGGATGTAAAGAAAAGTGAAAGGCAGCTATTATATTATCTAATGCTCGGGTCCTTAATATGCCTGTTCATGGAGAGCCAGTTTGGACACTTGTTGGCTATTTATATGACAGTGGGGGCTCTTCCCATAAAAACAAAATGGTTTTTGGAATTTACCTTTCAACTCAGAATCAGAAGATGGTTTGTGAGAGCTCACATTTAATAAAGATTTGTAAATTACTTTTAGTTTCAGTACCTAAGAACTGGAACAACACTACTACACTCTCACAGATCAAGATAGCATTTAAGCCTTCATTGCTGTAATAGAATAATTATACTCTGTCCGAGTTGAGAAAAGCCACCCAGACGTGTGAATAACTTTGCCGTTTTACGTGCTATTCACATGGACTTGCACCAATCGATTCAGCTTGCAAACGCCATTTTATATATAAATTGGTTGGTTCTCTAGCGCTACGAGAAAGTACCAAACTATAAAACTCCATACATTTTTTGAATGGCATACCTTTCGCATACTTTAATGCCACCTTCGAGCAGATAACAAAAATCGATTTTCACCTCGAAAAGTCAGCCGACTATCACGTGGCAGTCAAATTACAATTCTAATTATACGAATAAATGCCTTTGTATCAATTATTACTATTAAAATAATAACCAGTATCGTCTTTTTTGCGATTTGGGTCAGCTATAAAGCCACCATGGTTTTTGAAAAAACCTTTTGACAAAAAAGGAAAACTGAAATGTCTAAAATTATTCTTTTGATACTGGAACGTGAAAGTCCTGTGGCATCACAGGTTCGTTTCAGAGATCCTTCAGTCCGTTTGCGCCTGCCAAGTTCCTTGAAATATTCATAGACATTCACAGCACCTCCTTTGTTTGTGATCGCAATCTTTTCCACTTGGCATGTTTTACAAGCACGAGAAAAAACGTGGTGTGTTTCGCATGACATCCACATAACAAATAATGAATACACTTAACACGTACTTCAGTGCTAACAGGCAAGGAAATACCTCACCTTACATTCCATGCATAAAACACCTTTTTTTTAATAAGGGGCTTTTCTCAACTCGGACAGAGTATAATATTTCAATTGCCCAACTTTAAGAAGGAGTCAGTGCACATGGTTTCCTTGATTAGAAGAAGTGAATTTGCTGCTGTAGTTTGTTTTTTTTCTTTGTTGTAAGATTTTTCATCTTCTTTGAATACATTGAGGTTAGTAATTGCCTATATATTGGGCATTTGAAGTGCTTTTTATGTCTACTTGATGTGTTTGCTTGCATCAAGTCCCAATCTGTGGCATAGTCCACATTGGTAATCATATATTTTATCTCAAAAATGTTAATGATGACTATTAGTTAACATGGATGAAAATATATTATCCCAGCTGATTTATGACCAACTAGCATTATAGGAAAACCACATATATTGCTTGGAAAAGTTTATGTTGAAAGCTTGTGCATGGGTGACTGCTACTCAGGCCATTTTTGTCTTTGATGTTTCAAAACTGAGTGTCAAGAATAACCAATCATGAAGGTACTTGCATTGGATACAATATCACACTTCAAAATTAACATACAAACAGTACTATCGCAGGAGAGGTCGAACAACCTTAGCCATGGACTGCCTTTTTCCAACATCAAAGAAATCACAATAGAACTTTGCTCTAACTGTAACTATTCGAATTCATGTGTAGGTAGTTCTGATTCTGTGCCAGAACCTGAGAGAGGTTTCTCTACAGAAATGACACAGCCATACTCAAAACTTTTAGGCACAACATTGAGAGAAAAATGACACCAAGTCCATCATCATGCAGGTAGTTTTTTTGCAAGAACAAAATTCCTAACTAGTCTGCTAAACAGTCAGGAGAAAGTGTCCAACACCATAAAATAGTTTGTGAAATCTTCTCTAACTTCTCTTATTATTTGAACAATGTTTACACATATTGCAGTTGTGCATGAGGCAAACGGTTATCGCATTTGCATATTAGGGGAAACGTTCATTGCATTTTGTGCATAAGGCAAAAGTTTTTATTGCAAATTCAGTGACTGAAGTGATTGGAAAATATTCTCTAACTTCTCTTATAATTTGAACAACATTTACAATTTGCCCATAAAGCAAAAGGTTTTATTTGATTTTTGCGCATGAGGCAAAAGTTTTATTGCATTTTTTCACATAAGCAAAAGGTTTATTGCATTTTGCACATAAGTCCAAAAGTTCCACATTTTGCGCATAAGACAATAGGTTTTATTGTAAATTCCAGGACTAAACTGTTTTTGAAATCTTCTCTAGTTTTTTTTTATTATTGGAACGATGTTTAAACATATTGATATTTGCTAATAAGGCAAAAGGTTTATTGCATTTTTGCACATAAGGTGAAAAGTTTCATCACATTTTGTGCATAATACCCCAGGTAGAAAAGTGAACATGTTTATATTGTATTTTGCACTATAGTGCTGCTAATTGCATTAAATTGTGCGCTAACGCATTGTAACAACAAATACTCCTAGCTGAGATGAAATACGTTTAACACGATTGAAACGTTTATAATACATAGCCCGCAATCAATGTCGAACAAGGGAAGCAACAAATTTGCTGACTAATATTTTCTAGAGAAAAGGGAGTTCAAGGAACAACTGATTGAAGTGGTTCCTGACAGCTGATGACAACATCATATATGTGATATTGCTTAGAATTCATTGCAAAATAATAAAATAATATAAGATCCTCAGACTTGTAAGATCTTCACAACAAATTTCTTTGAATGTACTATATTTGTGTTGTAAAATAAACAATTATGCATTTTTGAGATAGTGAAATAGGTGATCCACTTGCTACAGTGTAAGGTATTAGATGAACAAAAAGCTTCAGCTTAGCATGTTGCTTTTGTCAGGAGAAGACATGTGGCAACTTCTAGAAAGATGTATCATAATTACAAACCACAATTGCAAGACAATAGTTATACAATGCAATACAACACAGTAACAATACAATATATTGTAAGTAATTTTTATCTTACCATTCAATTGTTCTCTTTCATTCTCATCACCGCACAATATTATCAGCTACTACATCAATTTCATCATCTATATGTATATAGTTTTTTTTTTGCTTTTATGAAATAAATTATAATCAAAAATGTCATTTTTTAAGATATACTGAAGTTTTCCAGGTAAAATCGATCAACGTACGAGATGTTATATACACGAATACAAATCAAGCATATATATGAAATACTTTAAATGTAAGTGAACAAAATAAAAAGTATTGTATAATTCACTTAAAATGAATTTAATCATGGAGAAGAACAGTTATACTGATACTTGCTGTGACATGAATCAGGCTTCTCTGGCAAAGGTATATGAATGATATAATATGGTACATGCCTTACAGTAACATGTACTTTATTTAGAAGGATAAGCGTTCAAGATCAAATCATCCATACACCTCGGAATCTGAGTTCAGTACTTCATGAGCCTGATATCACCTCAGAACTAAGGTTATATGTTCTTTACTTAATGTTACTTTATTCATGTAGCATAGTATAAAATCCCATTTCCTGACTGGCGGGTGGAAAAACTTTAACAAGGCAACCACTTTAAAAGCTAATGTTCAGACTTGGAATGTATTGAAAAGAGTCTAAAGGATTGCTATAATGTCAAAAGATTTCTTAACATCTCACTGACAATTTACGTTAGTCTTTTTTCCTCCTCATGCAGAGAACTAATCCTAAAGTGAATTCTCTAAAAGAGTGAAGGAAAAGCTAGGCAAACCTAAAATGTTAAAACATCAAGAGATATTCGGGATCAAAGGACATTCAGATGACATCCATACCCACCAAACGTCCGTTTACACATCTCCCAATGCACCTTCACTAGTATCATCCCCACATTGTCCCTTTCTGTTGCCATTTTCCTTTCAGTCCTCAGGTACATTTTATAAATACCGTTTTATAACCATTTTTATTAATACAATATTCTAATCTAGTATAGTGGTGGTGAATTTACTAGTCCCTGCCAATTCAAAATTCCTCAAGTAATATATTTATAATATTGTGTATTTATCACTATATAGGACAAGGTGATTCTCCAGGTATATATACCTCAGTCTTACCCCATAATTTTGTTTGCACAAGTAAAGTATCTTTAAAATATACTTTTGATTTAATTGATATTGTAAGCATCATACTGGGAGCAAAGTCTTGTTTCACCCTCCTCAAGTGGGTTTGGTTCTAATGATATTACATGTGTGTTCATTTTATTGTCATTAGTCCCAAATAGACTAACAACAATGATGCATACCCTCATTTCTCAAACAGGACTAACAACATGATGCATACACTCATTTCTCATGTGTTGTCATTAACAAAGGAAGTGAAAGATCTAAAGAAAAAAAAAGAAAAAGTTGAAACCATACTATATACTGTTGAATATAACATTAATAAAATTTATCGGAACGTTATGACAGGGCCTTTTTTGAAAGCTCTGATGACCTATCATTGTCATCAAGTTTTACATCACCAATTCCCACTCCAATTCCTACCCCAGTCCTCACCTCATAAGAGTTCAGAAGATGGTATGCTATGTTTATGACTACACTGTAACTTAATACATTTATTTTTATAGTTCTATGTGTTTAGGAGACCCAATTAAAAGATAGGTGTGTTGTCATAGTGCTTCAGCCATCTGGCTGTAAAGCTAAAGAAAATGCTCTACTGATGCTTGCCATTATCACCACTCCGAGCACTACCACTCACCAAGATACACCTTCTCCCAAACGAGTCATACCGTATTGATGTGTATTAACTCTAGGGATACCAGTGTTTACTTCAAACAGCCAAGACATTAGTCTACAATCCTCAGGAACCACATAAACGCTGATGGAGGTGAGGCTTATATTAGATAATGTTAGCCAAGGTCCATATGGTCATATGTAAGTAACAAAGTAAGGGAGGTCTAGGATTACAGAGTGGTGAGTGTAGAGACATTGTCAATTAAGACATTTGGTGCCACTGAGGAGTGAAGACAAACATATGATGTGGTAAATCTAGGGTGGCTACCAAGTGTGGGCCAAGTCTACAATAGCAATATTGGTTGTGCCCCTAGTTTGGGTTCCATTGTTCCATCATCCCACAGCTTGTTTAAAAGAGAGATACGAACACCTTTCTGGTTAGAGCTGGCAGACTCCTCCTGTGACAGTGACAACTTGGAGGTTGACATTCTTATCGGGTTCTGACCTCTATTGGAGGTTTGTCACAGGGCATGATATTAAGGAGGGTAATGGTCCAACAGCTATTCAAAGTAAGTTTGGATGGTGTTATCTGTCCAGCAAACCAAATTTCAGTGCCACAACATGAAAATTCCTTAAGGATAAAAAAGAGCATGAAGATGATACGAGTCTGGAAAAAGGTAACCCTAAACCCAAAAAGTGACAAAACGAAATGGCTAGTGGGATTGTTAATAATGAAAATAATATAAATGCCACATCTTCAGTGACATTGTTTTAGAACTATCAGAAATCATATTTCTGGCCTCATCCCAAATTGCAAGTCAACAGCTCTGAACTCATATTCATAAGTATGTTCTCCTTTTACTAATTCGCTTACCCTAAATAACAGGACTATTGTTTAAGTCATACATGTATTATGCAGACCTAATATTTACATATATTTACAATATATATATTTCATTCAAACAAAATGTGTATCTTTTTCAGTTTTATCTTACCGGTTTAATTAAAAAAATATTCAAATTAAATCATTCTTAAGTCAATTATGTGCAACAGTAGCACATTTATTTGCAGCTAACCTCTCCTAAGACCATAACGTATACAGCTGTTACTATACAGAACACGTCTGTCCTCAGTATGGACATACCTCCATTATAAATGAAAATTGTAATAATCATTATTGCTGTTAATTACTCCATACTTTTTTTGCAAAAAATGATACATTAGATATCATTCTAAAAAATTGGATATCCATTGTCATTATAGACCAACCTTGTTATTGGATAAATAGGTGTAGTGTTCTGTAGTATTTACATCCCACGCATTCAGCCACACCTCACTTAACCTCAAGCCCATGTTGGATAGTGACTATATATAAATGTGGTTTTTTTCTGTAATTTTAGTTCAGTTTAGTTATTCAGTGTGTTCCAGTGTTCGTGTGTTTTCTCTCTCTCTTTTTCTCTCTGGTTTGTGTGTTCTTAATGATGGAGTTAGTTTACAATTTATCGTTATACAATATATATATAGGTAATGCACGCAAATATACAAGTGACGTGTTTGCAATACTAACGATCCTTAAGTTCTGGACGTTTGCTCTTGCCTAAGATGGTTCTCGAGTATTTAGCGTCACAACTATTTCATACCTTATTGTAATGCGACACTAGAGCATATTGTACATTCTGGCTGTCATCCACCTTATACATCATTGTCCATTATCTATTGTCACCATTTATATAAGACATCGCGTTGCTTTGGGCTTACAAATAGCATCCATCATCAAAGATTCTAGTGGATGAACTTCAGATCAGTGCTAGTGGACTTTACAGTAACGTGATTAATTTGAGGTAATGAACAGTGACACAAGATTTAGCCAATGTAACAATCATTAATGAATATTAATAAAGCTATTGCTTAAATGAAGTTTACGTGGAGGAATATCCCTGTACACAGTTGGTTCCAGCTTTGCCCAAGCACTTTTAGATATTGCAGAACTTTTTTCAAGACCACACCCTATAAACCCTGCTGAAACTCATTTAAAATTCAGTCCCAGGCTCACAAGAAAGAATGTCATACTGCAATGTTAATAATTCATGAATTTGCTTGTAATTCCAACTCTATCGACACTAAGCAACACTTTCAATTTTCAAAGTGTTCAAGCAATCAACAACTCAAGGAATTGGCAGCTATAAATTAATACTTGTAGATGACCTTAATACCTAAACTTTTGCACCTGCAAAGATTGTCCCACCTTAGACTGCTGGTTCATACGAGAGCTTGGTGTTTTTTGCACCTCCATTATTGATTGAGCAGCTGAAAATTGTTTGTTTCTACAAGTGTTTGTGTTGCTGGTGTTACATTTTTTTACTGCAGATGGACAATGAAAACTTCTTTTAGGAGATATTTCAATGAATGTCACATAAGTTTATTGTGATCTTGACGTTGCAAAAAGAGGTGGGTTATTTCCTTAAACAATACTTTCATTTTAAACCCA
>NW_024535401.1:0-13267 GCF_016097555.1 Gigantopelta aegis
ATTTAATTATTAATGTAATTACAGAGCCATCCCCATTTTGGTCTATGACCATACCCTACAAATGCAAGGCCCTAAGAGTACGAACAAGGCAACTATTAAAAAAGGACTTGCTACTAGGTAGTAGACCCGAAGCTCCTATCTTGATTTTTAATATTAAGAGTCATCACGGCACTATTATCACCTGCTGTTATAGTACCCAGCAGCAAGTTCAATGAACCAAGCCTTAGTTTTGCACCTGGCAGCCAAGATAGAGAGGATCTGCAAAAAGTTAACACTTGATTCCTTGTTAATGACTAGCTCTATTTTGTTACAGGCTTTGAAAGATTTACGAGGTCACGTTGAAGAGATACCCTGTGTTGTAGGTGGGCGGAGGTGTATACAGGAGATGTTCAAACACGAGAATGTGTATGTGAACAAAGGATAGTTAAGTAGATTAATAGATAGAGTAGAATGGAGAGTAATTTTACACTATTATGACTGTGTACACTATAGAGTGGTCTATTAACTTTACAACTCTGTGATGCTCTTTCTATAAAAATAGTTGGGTTAGCCTTTAGTCCAATTACAACTGACAAATCACAGCTGTATAGTTGTCAATATTAATTTTTGGGCCAATTTCTATAGTTTTTTTGTGACTACATAGGAAAATCATTGTGTAAAACATGCGAGCTCCACCCTCCATTGATTTGGAGCCAGCCACTCCTTTAGATATGTTTTTTGGGGAGGGGGGATGTGAAAACAATTCTATTGATTATGTTCCAGACGTTCAAATCTTTTTATTTCTTTTTAGCCCTATGATAAGGAGAGACAGTAGCCAAATATCATGTATGCCAATAGGTGTGTGCATGATCACGTGACATATCATATGACACCCATTATGATCAGTGTGACATAGGAACTCCTACAAGAAGCCATTGATAGTTCACTTAGTGGTAGAGAAGCAATGGGACAACATGCCATTTGAGCATAGGTAACTTAATATTATAGATTATTATTATTATTATTATTATTATAAAAAATAATTTTAGAGCGGCCGTTTTCCTTAAGGCAGCTGATCTCATCAGTACTAAGTACCGCTATCTCCTTCTAGCTACAACAATGATTGGACAGGTGTGTTATTATTATCGTCATGGTAACATGATATAATGTGGCCTATCTTAGGGTAAAACTGCACTTCAAGCTGAGATGATGCTAATTGTGAACTTATTGATTTCTATCGCTATGCAGTATATGCTGCTATGGAAATGTACCAATCACAGCCTCCTTTAAATTCGTCAAGAGTTTGGAACAGACTAGAATATAGAGATTAGAAGGATTCATTGCCAGTGTTACACCATTTAATTTCACTGCTATTGGTATAATCAATATGTTGCTATGGTGATTATCTGATTCCTTTTAATATAGGGGTAATTTAGGGGGCCACTCCTGCTTTAATGGGGTAATGTTAATTTGTGGAAACCTTCAGATACAGTACCATTATATCAAACTGGTATGTGTTCAAGGTACTTCGTGAAGCTGGGTATACCAGATGGTGTCATCAACTTTGTTCCGAGTCATGGTCCAACATTTGGTGATACTGTTACTGGATCACCTGATCTTGCAGGAGTTAACTTTACAGGCAGTGTCATTGGTACATGGAATGAAGTCTTGTAATTGTTGCTATGGTAACTTTCATAGGACATTTAAACAACTATGGAAACAAGTTGGTGCAAACATTGAAACTACAAGTATGTCATAATATCCTGATGTATCCTAATAATAACCTAACACAATATCCTAATAATAACACTAACAATATCCTAGAAAGTAAAAAGATGCATACTCACATAATGTTAATATAGGACGTTCCCTCGTATGGTTGGAGAATGTGGTGGCAAAAAACTTTCATCTTGTTTCATCCTACAGCAGATATTGAGTCTGTAATTAATGGAACCATTCGTTCATCTTTTGAGTATAGTGGTCAAAAATGTTCTGCTTGTTCTCGTATGTATGTACCAGAATCAATATGGCCACAGGTAATTATATATATGTGTTGTGTGTACATGCATGTACATAAGTCATGTGACAGTCATGTGATTGTGTAATGTTAGATTAAAGAGGGACATTGGATGCAGTAAAAGAGCTGAAAATTGGACCAGTATGACTAGAAAAAAACAATGACTATTTAACATTTAGTATGTTATATTGTAGGGGGAGGATTTCACATCCTTCACTTCATCTGTAATTGATGCAGCTGTATGTTAAATATCTATTAAATATAGTACTATTTATATATTATTATTATAGTCTTTCAAGAAGATATCAAATTATTAGAATATGCTCAGAACAGTTCTGAACTCACTGTTTAACAGGAGGAAGAGTCTGATGACAGGTATGTTTTAATGTACCAGACAATTATATCCACTTAATTAATTATCTTTTTCTTTAAGTATTGGATATTTTATTGATCCTACAATTATACACAAACTACTAATCCAAAGAACAAATTTATGGAAGAAGTATGTAAAGTATATATTAGTGCCACGCCTACTTTATTTCTATATTAGGAAATTTTTTGGACCTGTATTGAGTGTATATGTTTTTCCTGATAACAAATGGGCGGAGACTTTGGAGTTAGTTGATAATACCTCTCCGTATGGACTCACTGGTTCTATATTTGCACAAAGACAGGTCAGTATGGATGGATAGATTGATAAATGGACAGATACAAGAAAACAAATGATATATAGACATTTTAATTAATTTACTACTAGTATTAGAAATAATTATTAAATAATCTTTTCTTTAGATATGTTAAGAAAATGGCTACTCGTGTTCTACGTCATGCAGCTGGTAATATGTATATTAATGATAAGAGTACTGGTTCTGTAGTGGGTCAGCAACCTTTTGGTGGTAGTCGTCAATCAGGGTATATAAAACTGGTTTCATGTAATTACATTTATCCTGTATTATTAATAGGTACTAATGATAAATCTGGGGCTTCCATTTATGTGTTTAAGTGGGTGTCTCCCTTGCTATTAAAGAAACATTTGTTCCAACAACGACCTGGGGATATCCCTCGTGGATAAGAACTAATTGAAAACCATTTGTGTCTTAATAAACATTTAATGTTATTTAAGCTTCCTTTTATGTGTTTGAGTGGGGTGACTATAAAGAAACATTTGTTCCAACCGCGACCTGGGGATATCCCTCTGTGGATAAGATTAATTGAAACCATTGTGTCTTAATAAACATTTAATGTTGTTTAAGCTTCTTTTATGTGTTTGAGTGGGGTGACTATTAAAGAAACATTTGTTCCAACAGCGACCTGGGGTATCCCTCTGTGGATAAGATTTAATTGAAACATTTGTGTTTAATAAACATTAATGTTGTTTAAGCTTGTATTTAAGTGGGTGTCTCCTCTTGCTATTAAAGAAAACATTTTGTTCCAACAACACAACCTGGGGATATCCCTCCGTGGATAAGAATTAATTGAAACCATGTTTTTGTAGCACATTTACTAGAGTGCACGGATATTTTCAATAAATTAATAAGGAGTGTATTTTCGTTTGCATTCCTATAAAAATTTCAGAATGTTTCCGTATATTAGCTTGTATACCTCTGCATTCTTTGAAAGTAGAGTGGGGGAAATTAAATAAGACAAGCTTATGGAGTTCACTGTGCCTCTATCCAAAGAAGATTTACGAGTTTAGTAATGGTAGAGGAGGTTATAAAGTGTCAGAACTTCTAACAAGCTAATGAGCTGACGAGTAAAATAGAAGGTTTGTCGTGAGGACAGTGACTCAGAATACTATATATGTGTTGTATGTATTTCACAGAATGTCAAGTATTATTGCTGAAGTTGGTCCATTGCTATTACTGAGTGTTTTGATATTTTTCTACAATGTCATCCAGTACGTTGCTTTGTATGGTTGCCATAGTAACTATTTTCTGTTCTTTATTATATATATGCAGTCATTTTACAAGTATATCTCAAAGTCTACGAGAATATTATGGAGTATTATTATTGAAGGTTAACAGATGGATGAATAGAAGAATAGATTGATGGATGGACATATTAAATATATGATAGATTAATGGACATTGATAATCCTATTCTGATAGCTCTAGTTGATGCCTGTCATATTGTGGTAATACTGACCAAGATAGTGATAAACTAACTCAAAGATCATCATAAAGGTATTATAATATTTCTATATAAATTAATCATTTATGTTAATAGATGTTAGTGTATGTAATGAGTCAGTTTGTAGAGGAGTTTGAAAATTTCATCTCAAATCAAGAGACTCTACAAATTACAAAGGTACTGCTCCTATTATTAGCTAATAGTATTACTTGTTTTAGACACGAAAGGCAAAGAAGACAGCACAGAGATCTGCTGGTGATGGATGTGGTGCCATGTGGGAAGAAGAAGAGAGAGAGAGTGATTAATGTGATGACACAATTCTTGGAACACGAATTTGGTTTCAGTTATGGGATCCACCCACTCCTGAGATGATGGACGATGTCACTGGGTAAGGTTGAATATAATTGATTCTTATTCTCTCTCTCTCTCTCTCTCTCTGTAGTCTATATAGCTGGTTGTTGTTTATAAATTTCTAGAGAAACCCTGTCGTTGGACGTGATAAAGATCTCAGAGGACCAATGGCAAATTATTGGGATGATATTATAAGAAATACAACCAAAGTCTGAGTGAGTTATACTTATCAAATATGGTTATACTGGTATAAGATACTTGTCAGTCCAGTTATCTATGCTATTTAGGTGTAAGTGTAAAGCTGGTACAATTATTACAACATTTTGAGCACCTATTTGTTACTCCCTCTGTCAATGTATTAAACTAATGGTATCTCACTATCAAATACATCACTTTGTAGCTGATATCATCAGGTATAGCACACACACAACATTATAATATTAAATCATCTGTTATATTATAGGAGATAGGAGATAAGGATTCATGTGACTTATCAATAGATACGAGTGGCACAAAGAATTATGCTACTTTTATTGTTTGAGATATCTCAAGTATTACCACAAGATGTATCACCTTGTATAGATCAACTGATGAGTCATTTAGGAGGAGAAGTATGCATCTATAAACTCTAAACTATATATAAATTTATCTATCCATTTTACAGTCTTATACAATGCGTATTGCTGTATTGAGTGTTCTAGGAGAGATTGTTGCTCAGGTACTAACGGGACCTGATATTGATGGAGACTCTCGTAGCCTTCGTGATACTCTCCTGGACAAACTTCAAGAGCACATCCATGATGTCAATGCTTTTGCAAGAAGTAAAAGTATTACAAGCGTGGTTACAACTCTGCCATGCTAAAGCCATTCCTCTACTCGTCAGAAACATATACTCGAGTCAGTTCTTGGTCGACTAAAAGACAAAAGCAGTCAAGTTCGTAAAAATGCTTTACAATTGTTGACTGCCTTTGTTACTGGGGAATCCTTTTGCTTCTAAGGTACGCTATTATTTGTTACAACTATATCAGTAATATTATCATTGTAGCTTGATATGAAAACAATTCAAAAAAAATTTACAAGTGGAAAAGGAGAAACTAGAAAGTATGTTACACCTAAGGAATCAGAGGAACAACCCACGTCAAATGAAGGAGAGGAACAACCCACATCTAATGGAGAAGGGCAATCATCTACATCTAATGGAGAAGAGGAACAAACCACGTCAAATGAAGGAGAGGAACAACCCATGTCTAATGGAGAAGGGCAATCACCTACAACTAATGGAGATGAGGAGCAACCCACGTTAAATGAAGGGAGAAGGACAAACTTACATCATCAACTTCCAATGAAGAACAAGCAGTTGAAGTAGCTAAACAAATGGCTGTTGTACATTATCACAATGTTAGTTATCCAATTTTCTCTCTTTTATCATTCTCCTTGTCTAATAGGATGCAGTTACTTTCATTGAGAAATGTCACAGGTATACCACTGGCATCTCAAGCTCCTTGGCTCCAAGCTAACTAGCGATATACTAGAATCTTTGGGAATTCTTAGCTGCTGCTCAAACAGTTTGATCTCCCAGGAGCTCATGAAGGTATTCGTAAAGCACTAGTTCTTGTGTGGTCGTCAGAAACAAAGTATCCGTGATGTGGTGATGAATATTTATATCAAAAACAATATCTCTGTTCTTCGCAAGATATATCCACTCAAGCTCGTTATTCCGTAATTGTTGGGAATCTCCTCTCACTTGTAGATGGAGCTACCCTCGGGAGAATTAGCCTCATTAGAAGAAAATGATAGTATTACTAATGAAACAAGGTCATCTTCCAAAACAAGTGTTAGGAATCTTATGGGATGTTTTTGCGTGGTAAAGTTTCCTGGTACTTCCTCAAATAATGCAAGACATTCCATTATGTTGATAGCTATGGCTACTCGAGGGGATCCAGATGTGGTGCGTTCCAATTTGAACCTGTTATTAGAACAGGGTCTCAAGAAAGATGATCTCATAAAAGCACGATGGTCTTGTATTGCATTACAAAGAATGATCTCAATTGGAGAAGAAACATCAAAGTTTCCATCTTCTCATTCAATCTTTACAAAACTTAGTGCACTTTTGGTTGACACTATTGATAACATTTCCACTTCATATTGGTGCCCACTAGCAGAACAAGTCATTTCAACTATATATCAACTCTCAGAGCACCAGACACCACAATTGAGTTGATATGAGGGAACTATGTTATCAAATATTTGGTAGAGATATCACCAACAAATTAGAGTCTAGTCAAAAATGACAACGAACCTAGTCCTGATCTAGTCTTAATAATCCACTATTGGCTTTGTCTCGACTGTTATTGTCTTTGGTCACACTGCCAAGCAACATCTGGTATACTTAGAAGTAACTATTAGTAAAGAGTTTAAAAAAACATCGCCAGAGTTCTACTGACAAATCTAAGACAAACAACAAGTGAAGAGGTATATGATGGATGGATGGATGGGATGGACAAATGGATGGATGGATAGATAGATAGATAGATGGATAGATGGATGGATAGATCAGATAAACAACGATATATTCTTAGGGTACTATCGAAGATGAGATGGGACTTACAGGAGCAGCTGCTGATGATATTGAAGCTGAACTTATTAGAAAAGTGTGCACAGAGGAAGTCTGCGATCGTGGATTATTAGGAGCTCTTTTGCCTTTAGTGGTTGCTGTGGTAACCAAGCCCAGCCTCTATCCATCTCTACAACTACAAACAGCAGCTACGCTGGCTTTGTCAAAATACATGTTAGTGAGGTAAGAATGAACTCAATGTACATTATTTATCTCTCTCTCTCTGTCCCTTAGTTCTAAAGTCTGTGAAAAGTATTTACGTGTCTTATTTACTTTGTTGGAGAATTCTCCTGAGGCTGTTGTTAGAGCTAACATCATTGTAGCATTGGGTGACTTAACTGTACGATATCCTAACATTATTGAACCTTGGACATCACATCTATATTCCAGGTCAGTGTGTGTTGAAATTAAACTGCTTCAATGAATGCAGTTTAATGGATAATATAGACACAGCTACTATTATATTGTAATATATGAAATATTCTTATACAACTTACAGATTACAAGACCCTGTATATCAAGTTCGTCAAAACACAATTATCGTCTTGACCCATCTTTATACTCAATTGACATGGTAAAGGTCAAAGGTCAAAATCAGTGAGATGCTTTGTGTCTGGAAGATCCACAAACTCATATAGTAGATAGAGCCAAACTCTTCTTTTAGAGCTATCTGAGAAAGGTAATGGATTGGATGAAAATTACAGATTGAATTTTTATTTATAGGGTAATGCACTCTACAATGTACTTCCTGACATTATAAGTCATTTATCTGATCCTTGTAACAATGTTCTCTCTTCTGATGCATTTAGAAACATTATGAAGTAAGTTATTATAAGTGATTGAATGATAATTTATAAATTAAAAAGAATTGACATATAATCTGAACCTATTCATTGTGCACAATAGAGTCTGTGTAACATAAATTATTTATAGTAAATAATTATATATTTTATAAGTTTATTATATTAATAGGTATTTGTTCAGTTTTATTCAAAAGACAAACAAAGTGATGGTCTTGTTGAAAAACTCTGCCATCGATTCAGAGCCACAAGGTAAGATATTGTCTGTGTGTGTGTGTGTGTGAGACCTGGCAGTCTTATTAACTCTCTATCTTTTCTCTTTAATCTAGAACTGAGCAACAAAGTCAAGACTTAGCATTTTGTCTCTCTCAGATCAATCTTAGTGAGCGTGGTCTGAAAAAGTTACAGGATAATTTTTCATGCTATCAAAGGTTTACTCAGTGATGTTGAAGTGTACAATACATTTATACAAATAATTACCAGAGCAAAGAAATTTGCTAAACCCGAATTGAAGGTTAGGAAGGTCCAACACAATACAGCCTTGATTTAATATACATTGTATTTCAGACAGTAATTGAAGAATTTGAAGCAAGATTGACAGAAGTCCATTGTAAAGGTTTAGAACAGCAACAATCCATAATGATGTGGGAGAAGGAAGGAAGAGCGATTTTTGAAGAACAATCTGCTACTCAAGTACCTACTGTCACTAACCAACGCTCCAGCAACTCCACAAAGTAAGTTATTAGTAGTAGTAGTACATTGTCCTTACAAGAGTAAGCTATAATTAATGCATGATACTTACAATGTACAACAAATTGTGTCTTTCGGAACAATAAGATGGCTTTCTTTTTATAAGCTTTGCAGAAATCAACACATAACAATAAAAGTATGTTAAAAAGACACCGGCTATAACTGCTAGTGTAAGAAGAAGAAAAGCAGCTGCACTTACTCCCAGCAACTAGTATTAATGTCAGTGCAGTATCATCAGCTCGTAGAACAACCAGAAATAATACAATAGATACTATCAAACAAGATGAGTTTTTGTTAGTAATAAACGTAAGGGAAGGCAAAGGGGAAGAAGAGTAGCTGCTCCTGTAATATCTGATAGTGATGAGGAGAATTAGACATCTAAAATAATGGTATTATATTAAAACAATAATGTAATTAATATAACTGTACAATGTTTTTTGTAATAGTTGATGAATGGAACTGTGAAATGTGTTAAGTGACAAATGATAAAATATATACAAATTTCTCACGCTAACAACTTAATGCTTTCTTTCTTTTTGTTGACCATATACTACCTCGTCCTTCTCTGAAATCAACATCAATATATTCTCCACTCCAACTATAAATTCTTTCCATTGTCACTGTGTCCTAATGAGGTTCTTTATAGTAGTACAACAATGAGCTAACCCTTGACATGCATTACCATAAACTAATGCATTAAGCAATCCTTGTAATGGGTTAACAATTGCCTAGATAAAAGAAATTTTGTCTAATAAGGTAAATAACAGTTTTAATGGTAGAGATGTAATTCTTTGTATTATGTATTTACCTCAATAATCCATATACTATATATGTAATAAGGTTTATAGAGGAATTGATAGAATGATGAGGGGTGTGACACAAAACTAGGTGGATTTGTTAGATGAGCAACTATTAGTAGAATACCATCAACAAACATTAATTAACAACTAGAAAAGGAATAGAATCAAATTCATCAATAATATCCAATAGTATCCAATAATATCCAAAACGATTAACTATAATAGTATAATGTTCTTACCAAACATAGAATACCACAATAAAAATGAATATCTTTTTTTTTAGCTTGTTTTTTCTCTCGCATCTGAACTTCAATCATTCTGCTTTCTTTAAATGTCTTCTCCACTAAAAAACAAACAGCAACAAAATAAAAATATTTAACAAGAAGAAAGAAAATCTTACTTTTTTGCAATGTAGACAAATAAAATAATGGCAGAGCTACAAGAAATATAAATATAGGACCAAACGTACAGAGGAAATGTCCTTCAATACAATAATTATCTAGAGCACATCTATAAAGGTGAGGAAAATGACAAAATGTGAGTATTTGATAACTTACTCCAGAGCTGGTCTAAGGCCCACAATGCTAATAGACTTATAACTGACTAACAATAAAACAATAGATCCAAGTAACACTATTGAACACCAGAGTTTCCTTTAGACAGGAACAAAAGTGTAAAATATATTCTAATATTAAAGTACTTACCATCTTCCATTATGTTTTGAATTATAAATATCAACGGCAAAGAAAAATGTCCAAAAAATATGTTGCCAAATACCAAAATACTATCCATGACTAAAAGAAAAAGAAAAAAAATATTTTTCATAATGACTGTAATTGAATCTTACTTCCACTATCACACCACCAATAGCTGGTACAATATTCTTGTCTGAAGTCAGTCTCTGTGACATGATCATCTCTCTCCCAATAAAATAAATAATACATTGATCTTGTAATAACACCTTCAGAAAGATAATTCAATGATCCTACAATCAAACTATTGAATAGTACTACGACATCTGTTTTATCGCATTGACAGCTCTATAGTAGCTACAAACTGTCATTTAGTTGCATCTTATTATTAGACAAGTATCACCTCTTGAAATATCATCATCATAACAGTATAACATACCAGTATACTAAACATCATGTATTACAATACACATTACAAGGGCAAGCTTTTGCATTTGTTAACTTATTAATGTAAATAATTCTATAATAGATTTGATTCTTATACTACTGACTGTACTTAATTGTGCACCCTCAATTATAATATTTAATAGCTTATCTCACCAATATCCGCTAGGAAATCTGCAATAGCTAAAATTGACCAGTACATTCTTCTGTGATTTACTGATCACTTTACTAGCTGTTCCACACAATGTACTTGACAAAGAAATAACAACGATCCAAATGTGCCTATAGTTGCACTACTACCAGACAGACACCATAGTAAAACGTTATATGCACGTCTGACGTCATTTTCGTTACCGAAGGTAAGCAAATGAAGAACTTGCATGAGACTCGCCATTCTCTATATTAGGGCGTGGCTGATTTTGAAAGAGCATTTCTTGAAATCACGTGTTTAAATAGGTTTTATCCGCCCTTTAATTTATAACCCACGTGGAACATGGTTAGAGGAGGCAGCAGCTAAAAGAGCTTTGAGAAAAGGCTAAAGTATTTGCTCCGACAAAAGGCAAGCTTCCATTTTAAATAAATCTTTTTTTGTAACACATGTTTTAGTAGGGTTTTCGTGGTCGTGCTAAAATTGCTATTCTATTGCAGTCCGTGCAGCTCAAAAAATCTCTCCAACATGCATATCGTGGACTGCAGACTGAAAAAAAGAGACTGAGACAAGTAATGTAAAATATCAAATTCCTATATAATTAGAGTACTTATGGTATTTTGTAGCTAGGGATACAGAGAATTAACTATGGTTCACGTGAACATGGTAATAAACTATTCACGCTTTTATATATGGCTTAGTCAAAGTAGGTCTATAAAGACCACACCCACTTTAATTGTTTCTTATTACAGTGCGATATTCAACTCAACAGAAAAGTGCTCTCAAGTTAGCAATTCATGAACCCAAGACATTCCAGGTCTAGATCTGCCCACTTAATCTTAGTATGTGTTTTAATGCCTTACTTTTAGGTATTAACTGATGTAGCAAAACAGAGACATGGTCAGAATATTTTCAAAGCTTTCAAACAATTTTACAGATTTGTATCAATCAAGACTTTTTATGAGTAATGATGGAAGATTAGTTAAAGAAACAGCTGTATATATAATATTAAAAAATCAATTATTTTCAGTAATAATCATATGGATTTTGATTGCCAACAATTCGACGTGTTTTTTTCCTTTTTCTTGTGATTGTGGTGCTTCTTCCATGACTTATCAACTTCAACTTGTATATTGGTTGTAGTAGATAAACAAAGAATGATGAGAAGAAAAACCAGTTTTTACGAGTAAAAACCAGCTGTTCCATGTATACCTTTACTATGAACCATACCTTTGTCCTAAACAAAACATTATTATAAATGGACACAATAAACACGTACATGTTTGAAAAAGAACTGATCAAATTTATGGTGTGGTCTGGTTCCTTGGCAACCAGACAGCTACATTGGTCTCCATTGATGGTAGTGTTACATTTAATTGTGTATTAAATAACACTGGATCAATTGATGGGGGTGGCTCACAGTATAACAACTTTCCTGTAACCATAGCAACAATAAATGAGTAGCATTGTATCAATTTATACTGACATTAACATAATCTTTCAGAATATAACGAGCTGATCGTGCTTCATCTGGTTGACCATGTGATGTCCTAAAACCATGAGAATCTTTAATATGATAATTAATGTTTATTATAATATACTATCTTCACAGCCATAAGCGTAAGGAGTTCATGAGCATAAGGGCTCTTGTCTGGTCCTCTTTTCCTTCTTGAGGAGGAGGTATTTTAATACCATATGTCGATTCTAATATCGGACGAGGAATATGACGACAAACCTAATGGATAACATTGATAATAGTAGATGGAATATATGTAATCACTCAGGATATATGTGTCTATTTATGACCATGGAAACAGGAGGGACATGGTCTTTCATTTGATCAATAGAAGAAATCCCATTACAAATCATGTCGGCTTTAGTGTTGACAAAGTTAGGGAAGACTAATCCAGGGCACGTCACCACAGTATCAAGTCTTCGGTGACATAGAGGGTTTTAATGAAGGAACAATTTAGCTAGCTGGCAGTAAACATCTTACTTGAAAATGTTTTGTTCTTCCTGGAGTGGCTGATACAGGTACTTTCTTGTTTTGAAGTAAAGTATTAATTGTTGAGCTTTACCAACATTAGGATAACCAACAAGACCAATGGTAGCAGGACCACTGAGGAGAAGTCATGTGATTATAAAGTATGTTATGTTGTTTAAATACTTTGTTTAGAGGAAAGTTTTCCAAACAAATCAAGTAATTCTTCACGTTGTTAATAAACGAGACCTGTAGAGAAGATCAGTATCTAACTCTTCTTCATGGTCACCTTTGACATAACTTCTCCTTTAGTTATTTCTGTCTTACTCTCTTCAAGTCCACTGCAAACAAAATCATTGTCACCACTTACAGGTATCCTTCTCACTGGAGGATTGAATAGTGGTTTACTATAGCAACAGGTGTATCTTTAGATTGACTATCAAATTGTCAGTTTTATTCTCTTCATTAAAATCATTAAATCTCTCACTTGATATGAGTTGTCAAACTAACTACAATCTTCTTTGTCCTCATTATATATATTATCTGCTATTATCTGTTCAA
>NW_024535402.1:0-13253 GCF_016097555.1 Gigantopelta aegis
CCCAAGGTATACGGAACTATTATAAAAAAAGATAAGTAAGACCTTGTTCAGTTATGTTTAAATTGAAACAAGTGGACAATTATTAAATTCACTTGGTAAATAATGAATAAATATTCCAATTTGAATATAATGTAACAGTAACCTTCTTTAAGTTTTCTAGGTTGCCTTCCTTTTCACTACCTGTACCAAAGATTTAAAGGTTAACTACTAAAATCAATGTTAAACAGGAATTTTGCCACTTAATTCATAATGGTTGTGGTAGTATCGTAAATGCTCGTTTTTTGTAGGATTCGGTTTTTTGCAAATACTATTTTGTAAATTAGAAAATAGACCAAAACCAAACAACAGTTCTCTTCAGATGTTATCCTAACGTATGGGCAAAGAACCAGTCAAGGTAAAAAATTGTTCCATAACTTTGAAATGAAATTAATTTCCCAATCATTTACTTGCATTTTGTAAGATAAAATTTTTGTAAAAATGGACAACTTTCCAACTATCAAGTTTTCCACTCTTTGGAAGGTTTTTCATAGATTTATAGGTAAACGTTGGTCAGGTTCTCCCATTATTCTTTTTGAAATTAATTAATTCAAAGTTCATTGCTGGTGCGAACGAAGGACAAAAACAATACTGCTTAAACAATCCTACAGAGGATTATCCAAGATGAAAATTTGATTGGGATGGATAACCCTAAAAATATATAAAACCCCACAGTCCATTTAGTAATACTATGAACCATCTGTGGCCCCAGTTGGGGCTTTATGTTGAAAGCTAAGGAGGTAAAACCGACAATCAAATTATTACACCAGTTCAACACACAATCCGAAAAAGAGTGCCTTTTGAGAGACGGAAAACGGTAGTTCTGAGAAGTTTAAAAACTTTTATTTTCCCGGAGTTGTTAGTTTTAACCATTAAAATGAAAACCCACCTTGGTTTTGCACTTCAATTTATTTTTGGTTCCCGGGTAAATTCGCCACTTAAATGATTTTAAAAGGAATACAAAACACCAATTCAGAACCTAGTGTTGGTCTAATAAAACGTTGACGTTGGTTTACAGTCTTCCACATGCCATGACCCAATCACAATTGATCAGATGTATATGGCATTGAAGAGGTAGTTCCTATCTGATATTTAGTACAGACAGCGGTTGTTGGATCCGTTAACCTCATATAAATCTGTCCACAGAATAATTGCTCAATTTCCACACCCTTTAACGATGTAATAATTAGGTAGTAACTTTGTTTTGAATCAGTCATAAATGAACTAGCGACTACTGGTATAGAACGCAAATAAAAAAAATTAAAATTTATTAAGTAATCTAATTGACCACATATTGATATACATGGTAACAAGACTAATGGTATATTGGATGAGGATAGATCGCGTGAGCGGTGAATTCTTCACTGAAACATCAAGTGGAATGATTTTAACAAGTGGGAAATTATTGGAGGCATAAGTAGAAATGATGTTAAAATTGGATGACTAGGTGTTTAATTTTCTACACTTGCCCCAAGGGGTTAAGTGAGTATATAGACTGCTTTGATTAAAATCTGGCACAGAGTTTCTTTTGACTTCAAATGCAATGGCAAATCAATGTATAAAAGCCATGCATTGAATTCTGGTAAACTTCATCAGGATTGTCAATGAAATATATAGCAAAACCTTTGGAAAGCCAAGAGGTGGTATTTCTCGTAAGCCAGTGATAAACTGAAGTATGTCATTTAGAGTTGGTGGTTGCTCATCATATCTGCAAGATAAAGAATATATGCATCATACAAATATTAGGTCATTGCACTGTTTCTCCTACTTAGTAATCTAAAAGTATATGCACTGCATTCTGTGCTGTATCCAATTACATTATTACACCAAATTTTGGGTGGTATGGCTTGCATAGGGGTAGAAAAGGGGGGGGGAGGATGGTCTGAAGCCCCCCCCAAACTTCAAGTCAGGGGGGCTAAGCCCCCACCGATTTTTGCAGTCAAGACTATGTACATAATAACTTCTTGACTGAAGTGGTTTATTGTGTTAATTTGTGTACCTTAACAATCAATCACCACATTATTGTGTGGTGATGTTACCCTTCTGTAAAATTAATTGCTATATAACAAAAGTATTAACAGAACAGAATGCACTTTTTCAATCTTACTCCGACTACAAAATTACCCCCAAAGTACTATGACCAAAGAACGATTAAAAAACCATGTCATGTTTGTTACATACACATAAGGACTGTACTGATAACATAAACTTATTAGAAATAGCTAAAGAGTTTGTTTCTTTTAATGACAGAAGTATTAATTTGTTGGTCATTTTTGATGTTTAATAAAATAACTGTAAGGTCAGCCCCCCAACTTAAAAATTCATTCCTACCCCCTGATGCCATGTAACTTAAACACTGAATTTTACTAGAAATTAAACAATACAATACTTTTAGTGTATATCAACCAATGTCTTTAGGGTTTACAAGATTAATGTATGGAATTACCTTATAATTTAAATCAAGGCCTTGTCATGACACATACTCCAAAGTAATAATAGGGTACATACATGCCAGTTGCAATCTAGGCCAAACTTGTCAGTCTACTGGATCAAACTGTGAGACAATGTGTGGTTCAATACTTGTATAGTAACTCATTGTATATGCCATACCCTAAAAATCAATAGAAAACAGAAGCCAACTTGCTAAGAGCTATAGCAAGTTCAAACTTCTAGCTTAGTATATTACAATTTTGATTTTAAAAAGCGGGCAGTTATTAAAAGAAAATAATGGTTTCTGATAACAATCATTGGTTTGGTTCAATAGAAACGATCATGTTTACACATAAAGTTTTCCAAATAGTTAAAATAGTGACTTATATTAACTCTACTAGCCAAGTTTAAAATATTTTACATACATGAAATCTGTTTGTTGGGATATTTAAGACTTGATTGTGTTTCTGTAAACTAGAAAACTTTAAACTTTGAGATATAGTTGACAAAGCACTCTGTTGAAGCTAACTGGTTTGTGTCACAAAATAATTTATTGGTATGCAAAAGCTTTTGCTGCAAAACATGACACATATGGCCCTATTTACTAAGAAATTCTATTCCAATCCTCAAAATCATGTTTGTTTCATAACACATTACTGATAAGGAATTTGAAAGTCATTAGCAACTACAACCTATTGTGTATCATTACCTGTACAAGTGATATCATTGGTAAAGTAAGTACTATAATATATCTCTTAATATAGTCAAATCTACTGTAGGTCCTCCTCGTTTACTGGACAATGCAATGATTAAGATGGTCTCCTCCATTAATGGGCTACATTCAGTTCAGTACAATATAACAGTAGTTAACTCTGACAATATATCAGATTATAACGTTCAACTACAGTAACTAACTCAACTAACATAACTCTAAATAAAGATAATATATTCATCTATTGAATGTAGTCAGTTACAAATGAGCGTATCTGCTGGTACACAATATGGTTATAGTGAACTTAGCTATCGCTAAAGATAACTTTACAATAATCATCAGCCTTATCAGGTAAGGTTATTAGGTTACAATTACTCTATTTCCTGTGTTTCAATATAGCACCTGATATCACGATGAAGTAATTGTTTCTAAAATATCTGGAATATTATCACTCATTTCAGTGTATGTTACTTTATTTATTATTATTACTTCAAATCCTTTCCCAGGACAATGTCCAAACAACTCAGCATATGCAAGCTGAGCTCATAACCGACAGGTGAGTAATTCTACTTACTGTACTCAATAACACATCATATAGTACAATATGTTTGTATATTATAAATATATGTATTGTTTAATGTAATAGTACATGTGGACTTCATTTGTAGAGAATATTACCTAATACAAATTATTCTACACCTGAAACAGCTGTCAATGTCATTCCTTTTACACTCCTGTATCTCCTCCTACTACATCCCCTTCTCAGTTGAAGAATGTTGTTGACATGCCTGATTATAGTGAGGTACCTGTTAATATTAAAAAAATATTGAGTATGTGTGTAATGAGAGGACACACCCATTACTCCCACCCATTTTAGACCAATAGTAAAAAGAAGGAGAAGGGCTCAATACGAAGTCCCAAAAGTAAGAACTTCCAAGTTATCACTCTGACATTTGAATCTCTCAATTTTCTCTAGTCTCCTTTACCAATTAGTGATGGCTCAGATAATAATGGTACCTTTTATTGGTAACAAGACATCATTTTTTCTCCACATGTCATCAGATCAAATCAATAATATTAATATAATTATAATATGATATTTTTAATGATATTGACTTTATCAGAATGAAAGCAAAGATGATACAAGTACTCATTTGTATGCTGAAATGAGTGAGATAAGATCAGCAAAAAAGAAGGTAATGTTTTAAATGTATATCTATATGTACATGTATGTAAATGTACATGTAGGTAGTAAAGTACAACCTACATATTCATGTAATAGTGCATAAATATTATCAATTCTTGTAATTAGTTAATGATCTTTCCACTCTACTTATTGATATAATATTATTATATAGTAATATTATATAATTTAAACATGACAATGTTTAATCAATATAATTCCCAGTACTATAATAATTATATCTCCTAGTTAGACAACAACACAATATACTCCAATTGAGTTTACTCAAAGGGATTATCTACACCAACAGTAGATCAACAGGATGCTGCCAGTATTACATAACATTTAATAAATTACTTCACAGGAAGCGCTCATCATGTTGTATCATTTATTGTTATTATTGTTGTTGTATCTCTGTTCATATTGTCATCATCCATCTTTGTCATCATCTTATTATTATTGCTTTTAATTTATGTTAGTATCAAATCATTTCATTAGTCAAAACCATTTAATCGTCAATGATATATGACATCACTTTAAGGTATATAAAGCTTTTGTTTTTAATTAAAATGTAATAATTCATTAGTAAATCTATATTGTATATTCTTGTTGCAGTTACTGCATCAAGTAATCTGTCACAAAATTAATATTGTTAAATATAATAACCATTATGCTTATAATTTCTATTAATTTGGTATTAGAATTGTTTATGGATTATGAGTTTTATAATATAAAATGATGTATATATTGTCTGATAACTTGTATGTATGTCTTCATTGTTTATTTGAAACTGAACATTTGGCTAATAAGCTATATATATATATATATATGTCTAATATCATTCAGTATCCGTTAATTGTAATTACATATACTCAAAGTGTATGAGTTTATTCTTGAAAAGAATTAAGCTACACAGTCAAATTAAAAACAAGCCATATATTCTAATGCAAAATAAATGAAAGTAATTAACTGGTCCACACACTCGTGTTGTACAAAAAGGCAGAAATTAAAAGTGATCAAAATAATATCTTGCTTAAAAAAATTATTTAGGGATTTACATAATGATTTTACATTTTATAATTAGGATGTGCTGACTGGACATTCACATTTTGTCAGGAGGTCTGGGTTTCACAATACAATTAATTATTTATTTATGATATTAATATTTCTTTATCTTAGTGATCAGGTAATTATGCTAGTATAAAACCATTTTTGCTATTAGTCAACATCTTTTAATCATCAATGATATATGGTATCTTTTAAGTGGTATAAAAAGTCTTGTTTTAACTCATTGTAATAATATATGACTCATAGCTACCTCATTATATTATGTCAATATGATATGATCTGAGTAGTAACTGTACATGTTTCAGTAAAAAAAAACATAATTGTTAGTTTTGTAGAGACAGAGGGGTGGATCAGTAAACTGACAGTTACTCCAACAAATAATTATAATCCTTACAAAAATTGATATGGTTAGGTATAGTGATTTTTTATGCCTATACATTGGTGTTAAGTTTCAGAAGTTATGGTTTAACCCATCATATAAAACAGTATATACGTTGTCCATTTATTTGAAGTATGTTTTTGAATGCTTATTTGAACTGAACTGTTGGCTATCAAGATATAGTATATGCCAACTATCAACTGATTTCATTAATGTATATATACTTGTAATCAGATATATGGAAGAAAGTACTTTAGAAATAACTTAAGCATTTTTATGCAAAATGTATCAGTGACAAATTTATATTTATTTTACTACTACTCAACTGTGAAATATGTTATAAATGTTTGTTACATGTAATGAACATAAGTTATTCAAAGTGTTTAACAGGTAATAATAATGAAACCTCTTCTTACAAAGTATTCCCAGTTGATTTCATTGTTATATCTACAATATATAATTCTATAATTGACAACTGAATCATAGACACACTTCAAGTTTAGACACATATGTGAAAGTACTTTAAAGTGCTTTAAAAGTGCTTAAAATCATTTATTTGTTTATGCAAGTACTAAGCCTTTGTCAATTCTGTAACAATACACATTCCTCATTTTGGCATCCAATGGTCATCTTACTCAGTTTAAACAAACTTTTTTCAATGATGTCTGTATAGAATTAGTACCAGTATATTAATTCATATTAGTTGTAGTTGCTGTTAGCCAAAGTCTAACAATTTTACTATGAAACTTATATATATATATATTAATATATTGGCTCCTATTGTTCTAGTGATAAAGAATTAAGTATCACATTACTAGCTAGATACAGTCAACATGAGCTCTTTATCTCTTGTATAATATACATTTCTTAAACAAACAGTAGTTACAATCAATAAAATCTACAATTATAAAATTATTGTCCCACATTGCAAGGAGAGCATAGCAGGGTTAAGCAATTGGTCTGTCTGTCTGTCTGTCTGTCTGCAAAAATATTGTTTGAAATCAAAATGACAATTCATTATCTTTAGCATGTTGTATATGTTACAAAAAAAAATATTGTATTAACATGTGTATATTAATCTAGACCAAATCTTTCTCTCTCCTGTCATTTATCAGTAGTAGTCCTGTATTAAATATTTTCAAACAATCAGAGAACCATGAATTGATCCGTAATGATGCAAATTAATTATATTCAACCAGTAGTTACCAATAATTTATCGTTATTATTATATAACTGTTTTATCTTTTTTAGAACAATTGTCTGTCATCCTCACCAGTACCTTCATATCTCTTGCTTTTTGCTATCTTGTCACCATCATTATCTTTTCCTCACATTTTGTTCCCCTTCTGGTTCTCTTTACTCTCTTTGATGACATCAATGTAAGGACCTCATTTCCTTTTCCATTTCCTTTGACTGACCATTTCTAATTTGACAATAATCATCACAACAACTTTCTAACAGTTATAGATCTTGTTTCAATACTGCAACCTTTATTAGTAGTGCTGATCCTATCAATAGTAGTAGGTACAGGTAATCTTCCTCATAAACAATTGTTAAGAGTGAGTTTTTTACAGAATTGGAAATTCAATTCCAACTCAACCATTAGCAGAGGACTATACTATTATTTTTATTGACAGTTATAGTAACTTTTGGTTGTATACTTATCATTCTGTTTTTACTAACTACTGTTATAATAATATTGATATAGAGGATGGCTGGTGTATATTAACAGAAAGGTTTGGTAATTATTTAGAGTAGATTATCATTTGATCTTAATCATTTTTCAGAAAAAAAAGATATACCAGATCCTCAACTGCAGACCAGTCCATCATATAGTACAAGAAAAGTGTTTCTTGCAATTGATAAGAGGTGTCACCAGTGATATATCAGATTATGAATATGCACAGTATTAGATTAAAGGATTATCACACAATGTTATAGTATAATATGTTGAATTAAATGAATAATGTGTTTAAATTTACTTTTTACATTAGTTCACATTACTGATAATTAGAACTGTGTCTGGTAATTACATGATATGCATTTTATTGAAGTAATCAACTGAGTTGACAGAGATAGAGAAACAAATTAAACACTTTAAATGTATATATAATTATAATATGTGTTGATTGATTTACCCATATGGTTATATGGGTAAATTAAGCCATGCAAATTAAACAGTATATATATATATATATATATTATATGTGTACATTATTCTATAATTATTATATATAAGTGAAGTTTTGATATTTTAACTAGAGGTATATAATATCTGTGTAAAGTAAATAGTTTATAATAATCTTTAGTACTGTTTTATATATTATCAATAATAGATTTGTTTTCATGTGTACTCCTCACTGTGCTCACTTCACTTCATTGAGCTCAATTTGAATTGTTAAACTATTCCATCAAAGGATAAGAAAGAATTGGAATTGGAATATTTTTGGAAAATTTCAAAATAGAATATGAAATTACAAAATAGAATTAGATGTCCGCCTTCGGCTTCTGTAGGTTATTATTCAGTAAAAAACAGTTGGGTGGGCTCTGTGTACACAAGAGATGATTGTCATGAAAGATGGTATCTGCCTAAATTTGTTTTAAATGGAAACCATTTTTGAGAAAATCCATCCACAAAGACAAAAACATCTTAGATTTATAGAGTTATCTCCTAATAAACACTAATCACTGGCTTTATCATATCATCTGAGCATTCTATTCCACTGATATCTGATCTGATATTATTGGCATCTTCTTTCATTATCTTCACACCAAATTTCCCAAAGCAAATCTTCCTTCCCCCTTTCAGATTTATTTATGACCCTTAGTAGTCTTTATTGGCTATACATTGCACAATAAAATGACTTCTAAATTTGTTTCTGACTCAAGATCTCATGATCAGAAACTTAGGCCTTCGTCCTCATCAAAGTAGTAAACCTCATGATTACATGTTGGCATAAACAAATTATTGTAAATTCACTGTAAAAAGAAAGCATGCTTACTCCATTAGGCACTATTAATGTTATCAACTAAACAAGATCTCTATTATCTGAAGTATTACAACAATGTGTTAATACGTAGATTGTTAGCAATTTAATAATTAATAATAATTAATCTTATTAACAAAACATATGACGACAGGTAACGTCAGTTCCGTTGGGCGGGGCGTTTTGACCATTACGATTTTGTTGAGCATGACGATTTTGTCTGCTGTTGAAAACGATGAATGATAGTATTGTTGAGCATGATGATCTTGTCTGTGGATCACCACCACGATTCACACAATGACGATAGCACTTATGTTCATTGATGAGCATATAGATGTTGTCTATGATCAAGACCTGTGAACAACAGTACTAGTTACAACTGACATGAATGAAGTACTCGTTTGAGCATGGCGATGTTGTCTAGGTAATGGTGTTTTTGTCAACATAATTTTGTCCAGTTTGGAATGCTATACTATTGGTCTGTTGATTAATATCACACTACTAATATATAAACTGACATATGGTTAGGAAGGATGTGGTTGACGATATAATTGTAATAATATGAAATGAATATAAATTTGAATTTTATTTAGTTTGATTATCCCAAAGCATACATTGTAAACGACAATTTTAGAATTTACAATTTTATAACATGACATCATAGCAATGCAATGTTTAAATGTTAATGATGGCTTCTGCTATCAGCTGTACAGAGGAGAGAAGAGCTTGTCTTCATAATAATGCTGTACGAACAAATGAATGATCAAGATAGGTGTTTAGCTTTATTTAATAAATACTTCTTTAATTTAAAACAACGAATTCTATATTGCAAATAATAAAATAAACAAAAAAATAGAAACTAATGATGAGAGAAGAAGACAAGGATTGCAATGATGGAATGAATGAATCAAAGGTGACTTAGAATAATTTAAAGATGATGAATCTTCAGGAATCAACTAAATAAGGTGTTGATGCTTTGAGATGCATCTTCACAGAACCACTTTATAGTTCTTCCAATTATAGCTACAAATTAAGGTCCAACTAGAGAAAAAATGAAACAAAGAGAGAGATGAAGAAAGATTAACAATTAACAGATGAAAGAGAAGTAATGTTCATTTTTTGTATTTTCTTCATAACAAAACAAATTTTATTTGCCATGGGAAAGAAACAAACTCATTTGTGAAAAAATAATAGTAAAATATTAATATGGGCGAAGTGTAAACAGGTTTGATGTATGTTTCTAAGGAACAAGATAAACCAACAAATTCTTTTCAGTCATCATAGAGTAATGGTACACTGAAACAATCAAAACAGAATCATTAAATCTTTGCCTTACTGGATTGCCCAAAAAAATTCTTTTTTATTTATGGGAATAAACGGTATTGCTGAAATGTTATTAGAGACAGCTCATACAAAAGAAAGAAATACAACAGTGTTTGTTAACAAAACGTGACCATTTAACTATGTTATTATTGATATTCAAAATAGAAATAAAGGACCAGTAGCATGCTAATGCTTTTAGTCATCAAGACAGTATCAAAATCTGTTTATTTTATTCAGAATAATGCTAAGAACTAAATGCCATTTTTATTACTAGGTACAAAAAATATTGAAGAAGTTACTTGTATCTTTTGTAGGTAGGTAATACCTGTATAGATTTTATAACCTTTTTCTTCTTCAAGTACAAATAAACAAGCTGTATATCATGAACACTAATATGAGCTATAAGATAACAAATGAAAGTCTTTTATTATGAGCATTCTTTATAGTGTTTGGAATCAATACTTTCTTTATGATAAACATTATATCAGACAATGTCAGATTAATGTTTGGTAATACAATTGTGAGACAAGTATGAACCCTCCACTACAGAATCAGTTACATAAATTCTACTCTGTTGTGCTTGGTTGTACTTGAATGTCTAAGTATCAGTAATTATAAAGACAAAGTATAAACAGGTTATGGAAAATGTACAGCATTGTACCAAAATTCAGTAGAGGTTCCTAGAGACATTAGCAATATGGTAGCTGATTTACTTTTGATGTCTTTCTAGATCTTGCGGAAAAGAAGGGATCATTTAGAGATTGTACAAAGGACAGAAAAGTTTCTGAAAAGGCTGATACTTACTTAAGGGTATACCTTATTTTTGAACAATATCCTTTTCCTCATCATATGGACAATTGACTAGGTATATTTAACTGTATATAATAATTATATTAAAATGAAATGATAAAATTTTTGTTTAGTACTAAACATCACAGCTCAATAATATTGATTATGTCCAACAGGTTTGTTATCTCATTTGATGTTGATTATTTCAAACAAGTACATTTCTCAAATAATCCTTCAAACCAGGACCCTATACTTTCTAACACTAAGAAAACGTGAAATCTTTGGTGTCTAATCCATTTAGTGATATGACACAATCTCAACTGTACAATATGATCACAAAACTAAATGATCTATACTGTAGAGAGTGAGTGAAGGTGTGTGTGTGGAGAGAGAGAGATAGGAACTTCTTAATATTTTTACCATATCTTTACTTCTTCTGATCACCTGTTGATTCTGACCACTGCCCCATATTCCTCTTAATCTCATGTAATAAGGTACATTAATGGCACATACTACTATCAGTGGTCACATGACGTATGCTGACATGAACATTAATTTTGACGTTGTTATATATGAACTGTTCTCTTAATGTTTTTGATGATGGTAAGAAACCAATGAAGTCAAACAGAGTTTTGATTAGAATACTAAACAACAAACAGATGAATAAAGTACTAGAAACTATGAGATAGATACATCAGTGATTAATACATAAAGCATTCATTGAAGTATAAAATGAATCCAATCAAAATGGAATATGAATAATTAATAACATATGTAGGTACATGTAGATGTATGATGTAAATGTAATAGGTGACAAAGTAGAGAGTGAAGGATAAGGAATAAGATATATATAGAATACATTGATGACCTAATGAGTGTAATATAAATAACATAGTGCGCTTTTATAGCTGATAGCTTACTTGTTCATTTTGTCATACAAGGATAATCATTAGAGTGTTTGTGGTTAATTTATTATATAACTGTACACACTATAAGAACCATACTATATAATATATGTACATGTTACTACAGTAGACTGGTGTGTGGTAGTTAGTATGTCCTTCACTATATTCCTCCTCATTACATACAGAGGCAGTGTAAGTAATGTAATAGTAAATGTATGATACTTTGTGTCTCTTTCTTTACTCTTGATACTAAGTTTATATTTATAACAATCAATCTAGTAATATAATAATGTAATCAACTAATACTAAGTATTGTGTATAGTAGTGACAATATTACACTATTCCATGTACATATCATTAATGAGACATTATCATAACTTAACATACATAGTGTGACTTTTAGTGAGTCATGTCAGTTCCCCCCCCCCCAATAGTAAGTTGGTTCTTTAAAAGTTCCTTTATCTGCTGGTCCTCCACTATCTGTCCATCCCACATTCATTCATCCCACTCATCTCTCTCTCTGTCCATCATTTAATATATAGATGAAAGTAAGAATCATACATGACACGTATGGCTTTATTACTATGTTTGTACTGAGGACATACTAATACCAGAACACATTGTGTAATGTCTAGTGACATTATAATGTGTAGACCCGAAAAGGAAGCCTTATTCTAACACAACTGTGTAGGTCTGCCCTTATGTATTATCAAAATGATTAGAAATTGTTAATATAGCTGATGATGTTGACTAAAGCTTACAAAATCAAAGATAACCTCTACATGTAACTATTGACATACCTATTTTATACTTAAAGGAATAAAAAAACTACATATTATGAACAGACGGAGTTTAGGCAGTTAAAGTCATTAAAGAAATATCATCATTTTTAAATGAATAAATGAATATAAATGAAGTGATAACTGTGCTACAACTACATACTAACATACAATGGTGACCTGATGGACTATAAAGAGATAGTAGTAATATGAATACATCCATCAAGAGGTTGGTTCCCTTACTATTATTATAAGGTAGATTTTCAGTACTGCCTTCACTTCTGCATATTACTTGAGTTTAGCTCTAGTAACAGTAATATAATGTATTTAGTATAATCCAGTTAGCATACAATCTTATGATCATGTGATAATTATTTATTACAATTATTTCATGAATATAGTTTGGATATGAATTCTTACAAAAAGTCAAGTAAATTTAAATAATTTGAGAAGTATTTCATTTTTGAGAAAGTTCCAGTGTTCTAAAAAATGCAGATAATTGTGTATTCTATATAATGAGAGTAGTTTTTTTTGTGAGTAATAACCTCTTGTCATATTACAAAGTGCTTTCAAAGGAAAAAAAATGTCAAATACAAGGTACAAAAAACAATGAACATTTGTAGGAAAAAACTTAGAACTAACAAGTAAAAACCCAAGAGAAC